>NC_058409.1:106570410-106674474 GCF_002201575.2 Neomonachus schauinslandi | reverse complement strand
GAAGGAAGGAAGGAAGGAAGGAAGGAAGGAAGGAAGGAAGGAAGGAAAGAAGGAAGGCAGGCATTACCATTAATGCCATTTAATGCCTTTAAATCGGCATTAGGATGGAAGGAAGATGTGTGATCACTCTCAGCTTCATGGTCAATAGGGTATAATTACCCAAGAAATTTATTTCCAACTGAATCTTTGCCCCCTCACTCTTTTCTTTCCAGATCCACTAATTCAGCTGTTGGATAGCCTGAGGCAAATTGCTCTTCTTGGTAAGTAACTGCACATTTCTGTTCCTGCTGGGAAAATATGAGATGCTTGGGAAAGATTTCACAGAAAGCTATCAGTTCACACGTACATTTTCCAGGAGTTGGTCCAAGGAGAGCATGGATATTTCTAGGACTATAACACACTTAACTAATAGAACATACTGGGTGTTCCCAAAGGAACAAATGAAACTTTTACATATCCTTCCCTTGCCACTCACCTTTGCCTTCTTCTACTCTCAAGCTGCATGGATAAATGGCCAAGACAACACATTTTAAATCAGCTATAAATTTCTAGATTTTTTGATTCATGTTCTTCTATCGAACTACTGTAAAATCTCTTATTTTGTGTAGCAAGGCCATGGTCAAAGGAATATCCTCCATAGCATATCCTACTCTCAGAAGTCTGGTTAGACATGAGAAAAGTGACCCAGGATGTTTAATGATGTGTGAAGTTACTATGAACTTTATAGGTGTGGTGCTGTAGTCGTGTTTTTAAATAATCTTTATTATTTATAAATATATTCATAAACACTTAATCATAAAATAATATGGTATCTATGACTTGCTTCAAAATAATAGAGGGAAGAGTGTGTAGAGGTAAGATGAAACAAAATTGGCTCTGAGTACACGTGACAGATACACAAAGCTCATTACACTGTTACTTGTACAGTGTTTTATATGTTTCATAATTCTTTATAAAGAGAGAGGCACAAGCCCAATGATCTTAATGAATTTGAAGAGGGACTCAGTGATCTCGAAGAATGGGATGCTTGAATGGGAGAGCAGGCATTTGGTACTTAAGATATCAGAGATGGAAGAAGGACAGATACCATGGCAGTGTGATGCTGAGCTGGAGGGAAGGTAAAACTTGATGGAAGGAGATAAAAGAGCTATGAGTCTGGGGTTTTTAATTGTTAAGAAATGACCAATAGGGTTATTCATGTGGCGTTAGATGCATAGTTTTGTCTCAACCATCTTGGTCTTTAACTCTATTGCTCATCAGAGAGTAGACAGGGAACCAAGGACATAAGAGGGTAGGTTGGAAGGAAATATGAGGATAGAAACCATAAAAACAAACATCTCAGACCAGCTCCTGCCCCAAACAGCATACTAATTAATTCTTTGGATGATGCTATAGGAGGTGTACTTATTATACTTCAGAATGCCATGCCGAAAAAGATAGGGAATTCACAGAATGATAGAAGCAACATCCTCATATCTTCATATGTCAGAATTGTGAGCTGAATATAGCTAGATGAAATGAAACAAACAAACGAAAATCCTATCCTGGAGTCCAAACACCAATGGCATAAATACAAGGTGGGAGATACAGAACTTAGAAATAGCCCGTGTGAATAAAATTAGGGAGATTTAATAGGCAATAAATGCCATATAAACAACGCGATGAGGCTGACAAATAGAAAAGTTAATTCTTTTAAATGGGCATTAGAAGAAATGGAATATTTAAACTGAAGGACTGGTAGACGTATCCATATTGGCCAGGCCTGCGTTGGAATGTCAGGTTCATTTGTGCCCAGGACACAAACCAAGTACATTTAGAGCAAAGTACAGAATGAAGAAGGGGTTCAAAGCCCTGTCCTTGAGAAATGACTGAAGGAGCCGAGGGTGTTGAAGTAAGATGATTCACTTGGGCTGTCCACACCCTCTGAAGTGCTGGACCATAGAAGAGAAACAAGCACTTTCGAGATAGCGCCAACAGGTAGAATTGAATAACATGTGAGAATGTTATAGGGGATCAGATTGCAGGTCAATAAGAAGAAACTCCTTCTAAAGACTAGAAGTTTCCATAGATTGAAAGCCCTGTCATGTGAGTTAAAGTCATGTTGTACAGTTGAATCACCTCGTCACCTGTCGCTACTGAGCACTTAAAATGTGGCCAGTCCAAACTGAGATGTGCTATCATTATAAAACATGCACCAGATTCTGAAGACTTACCATGAAAAAAGAAAATAAAATATCAAATTAATCTCAATAATTTGTATTGAGGGGCACCTGGGTGGCTCAGTTGTTAAGCGTCTGCCTTTGGCTCAGGTCATGATCCCAGAGTCCTGGGATCGAGCCCCGCATCGGGCTCCCTGCTCGGCGGGGAGCCTGCTTCTCCCTCTCCCACTCCCCCTGCTTGTATTCCCTCTCTCACTGTCTGCCTCTCTGTCAAATAAATAAACAAAATCTTTAAAAAAATTATAAAAAATAATAACATATTGATACATTGATAATATTTGAGGTATATTGGGCTAAATAAAATACATATCAAAATAAATTTCACCTATTACTCTTTAGGGTTTTTTTTGCAACTTTTATTTTTTTTATTATGTTATGTTAATACTCTTTAGTTTTAATATTACCTGTGTGACTCACATTCATGGACTGTTCTCCTTCTACTGGACAACAAACACTGTGTTAGAGAAATAGTGAGAAGAGGGAATGACGGTTGAGCTAGACTTTAAAGGACCCCGATAATCTACAATTTAGGAGAAGCCTTTCTGTAAGTTTAGGACACAAGGGTATGGTCATCACCAAGATCTGCCTCTAACTAGCTGTGTTACCTTAGGAGAGCGACCCCTTTGAACCCCACATTCCTTTCTGAAAATGATAAAGTCGGACAATCTCTGAGGTATTGCCTGAGGTCTTGCTGACATTTTGGGACCTCTGCCCAGACCAGGTCTAGACATCCTAGTAATAAGAAGTATCCCCTCCACCAATTTATGCAGCTACCCCCTCAACCAGTTGCTTCATAGTTTTGTCCATTTTCAAAAGCCAAAGAAAGAATCTAGTGTTCAAAGTCAGATACAACTGAATTAGATTTGTGAACTGACCACATCATTATCAGCTTCATAATTATCATTAATGTCTTCATTCCCAAAACAATTTTCTAGCTACTATGGGTATGCTTACACTGTGCAAGGGGCTCTGAGGTATTACCTCATTTAATCATCAAAGACTTCAAGCTAAAGGCTATTACCAAGGAGGTAACGAGGTTTCAAACCTATTTGCATAATCTTGGGTATGTCATTTTACCTCTCTAAGCTGCAGCAAGATGGCATAATATTATCAATCACTACAGTATACCCAGGCATGGTATAAACTGTAGTAAGGATTAAGTAAAATAATGTATGTGAAGTTCTTCTAGAGTAGCAGATTTACAATAGGTAGCAAATATGTGCTAGAGGCCTGCCCCTGCTAATCTCTTCCACTATGAACCATATATACCCTCCAAATCCGGCTCCAGTATATGCTTTCCACAGAGCCTCACCCTTTCCCCACAGCAGGAGGTAAGGTTACCCCTTCTGAACAAACATGGTTCTACATCTGGTAATTTCTTATCAATTTCATCATTTCCAACCTTATGCTAAAATCACATACATACACATTGTATCTCCCCTATCAAACTATAAAGCTCTTGAGTGGTAGCTCTCTACCAGATTTATATAAACATTCAGTCTACTGTGTGGCAGAGAGTAGATTATTAATAAATATTAACTGAATTAAAGCTACCATTTATTGAAAGTTTATTGGTGTCAACCACTGCACAAAGTTTAAGTTCTTTACATGCATATCTGATTTATTTCTCACAACCTAAAAGGATATTAATTTTACTCATTTTACAGATGAGGACAATGAGTCTTCAGGGTAGCTGCCCAATATCACACTGATCTTAAATGAGAGAGCTAAGTTTTGAATTCTGGCTGGCTGGCTGGCTGGCTGTCTGGCTGGCTCCAAAGCCCAGGGGCTCAACCATTACAAAGAAAAGACGGATGGATGGATGGATGGATGGATGGATGGATGGATGGATGGATGAAATAAATGGTGGATAGAAGCACAACATCTGCATCCTCTGAATCAAATTTCAAGATTTCCTTTTGATCCTAGATTTTCCTTATGAATATTAAACCTCCTCCTTCCAACTCTATCCTCCCCACATATGACTGGGGAGTTCAGCAGAGAGGAAAAAGAAGCACATTTCACCATTTTAAAGATTCATAATGAGCTAAAAGGCCAAGTCAAAATCAATTTATTATTCACCAAAGTCTCAGGTCCCTGCCTGTTTTATTCTCCTGAATAAAACATACCTTCTCAAGCGTAGGAGCTGCCAGCAGCCCGGAAGAAAAAAAGAAGCAAGTAATATATATTTACATAATTAGGAAGAAGAAAAACATTCAAGCAGGTTTCCTTTTCAACATTTATGTTTATCTGAGTCTCCAGCTCAGGAAAATGTTTGCCTAGTATAGAAAGCATGTGTATTTTTCATCTCATAGCAGGATTTTTATAATCGGGATTTTTTTTTTTCAATTTGAAGCTACAAACCCAGAATTTAGCAGCTGCCCTACAGCAGCCTGAGCCCACCAACAGAAGGAACTCTGGGTCCCCTGTAACACCTGGCGTTCTTTAGCCAGCCAATGGCTAGCCCCAACACAGTGATACTCAGTTCAGCTGCATCCCTGGCATATGTTGGGATCAAGCCTTGTGGCTTCGAAAATGACAGTGATTGTAATTTATTACCTGCACTGATTCACAGAACGTGTCTTCTTGTACAAACAAGCAGACATTTTTCAATTGTGCAGTGCAATGGATAAACTGTTTTGCATAGAAACTGTACTTTTACAACTAATTGAGGTGACCTTTGTGGATGTATGCATTATGCATGTACAAATAATACATCCTTTGGGAAAAAAGTCCCAGATGGGTTCTATTTAACTTTAAAACTGTGTTTTATTAATGCATTTTCAGAGAAGGAGCTTAAGTCAATGACCCTACTCCCACTAAACCCAGGGCATTCAGGCAAAACAGAGTCCAGGCTGCTTACTCTATTTCCCACCCTCTCCCTGAAAGCAATGGCATTTCATTTTCCAACAGAGCCTTTTTTTTTTTATTCATAATGTCATATTTTAATCCAATCAATGCACATTAGCTACAACTAATGTAAATGTCATTGCTACTCTTTCCTCCATTTTTTTAAATTTGCTAAAGCTCAACATAGCACAATCTCTCCACCTCAGATTAATAAATATTGGACAGCTTTTCTATATTTCTTTTTTCTTCTCAGCAGAGTATTACTGAACAAAGCTCTAGGACATTTTAGGGCAACAAATGAAACAGATTATCCTTGAATATTCGGGAGTGTTTGGAAGGGCCAACCTTTTTCACCCAAGGCTCTACTACTTCTCTTCAATATTCCTGCTAGAGCCAGAATTGGTCCTACATGGCCCCCACTCTCCAGGTTCTCTGCCTTTGTTTCCTCTACTCTGGATGTCCCTTTCCCCATATCCAAAGTCTGCCTGTATTTAAGGTTTCTATCAAGTACCCCTCTTTCAGGAAGCCTTCTCTGATTCTACACTTACCTTGTCCCGAGCAGATAGGATTCTTTTATTCTCCAAGTGCTGGAGGTGCTTCATATGCATTTTCCTTGGGGCTCTGGGAATAGTTCACATTGAATCCTATTTGTTGATGTCAGTATTATCTCCCATGTAGACTGCAAATTCCTAGAAGGTAGGAACCAATAAATGACATATTTTCTCTCTCATGTTAGTTGACACAATGCCTGCCCACAGTGAATGCTAATAAATATCTAGAGAAATAAAAAGAAGGAAAGAAAGAAAAAAATAGGGAAGCAGTGAGGAACAGTATAGACAAAAGAAAGAAGGAGGAAGTAGGGAGGAAGGAAGGGAGAGAGAAAGATTGGGAAGGAAGGAGGGAGGAAGGAGACTGAAGGATGGAGTGGGGGGGGGCAGAATGGTAAAAGACAACAAAGCTTCTGAGGTTACTGACCACTATAGTACATAGTACTGAGACATCTAAGTCAATTATACTTTTGTAGGGGAGTAGCTGGAGCCCTAGAAGAAACTTTTCACCTCCTGGATATGCCTAGGGCATATGCTCTGACCCAGGATATGCCTAAGGCAATGGTTCTCAAAATTCAGTGTGCAAGAGAACCACTTGGAGAGCTTAAAAAACTGTCAATCCCCTGCAACTGGATTCCTGACCCTACGTAACTTACAAGAGATTCTGATTTAGCAGGATTGGTAAGGGTGCCAGGGGTCTACATTTCTGACATGATCCCAGATAATCCCAATGTAAGTGTTGTAGCTCATATTTTGTGCAACCCTAGCCTAGAAGTATTGCCAGGTTCTGTCCTTCTGGAGCGTCTCTGTTTATTGGCTATCACTGTTCACCACCTCAACCAGGTGATACATTACCTGATTCCATAGCTGAACTATGCTGGGATTTGTTCCTGATCCTCAGAACCCATAAAACATCTCTAGATTTAGGTTCCCTGTCTTTTTGTTTGCTAAGATTTTATTACCACTATTATTATTATTATTAATTATTATTATTTCAGAGTTTTGTTGTCTTGCCTAGAGCCTTTGTCTCTTCTGATACCCATTTGTGTGGCTAATGTGCTGATGTCCAACTTCCTTAGATCAGCTTATATGTGCTTGTTGTCCCCTTTGCCCTGTGCCGTCGGTTATATTCCAGGTATTTGGACCCCCACCTTCATATCCAGTCCCTGTCCATATCCATCTCATCTATAGGCATCCATGCCCCTGTGCTGCCAGGTGAGTGGAAACCAGAGCACTCTTACTTTTGTATCATCCCAAATGGTAGGACAGAATGATTAATTATGGTATAACGGGCCACCAGGCTCCTTATCAAGAGCTTGGGTTCCAATCACGATTTTATGCATTGTCCATGAGATGATAATAAAGTTCTACCCTCAGGGTATTCATTCATTATAGAAGAATAATCATTTTTTTGCAAAAATTTTAACAAAATTGGGCTTTGGAATATATAGAGCTAGACTCAAAACTCAGTTCTATCACTTATTGGCCACGTGACATGGGCAAGTCATTTATCTTCGAAGTCTCAGTTTCATTGCCTATAAAATGAGGCTAATAATGCCAATACCTACATCCAGGAGTGGTTGTAAATGAGCCAGTGACTGAATGAGCCAATGACTGCCAAGGAAGAGCTCAGTGCATGGCTTGTGGTGAATCCTCTACAATGGCAGTGAAGGTGATTAATGATGTAAGGATGTTGTTGCTGTCCCAATCATCACTACCATCATCAGTTTCAGGTATTTCATTTGTCCAGTTAGCACTGAGGTACGTACTCTCCTTAGTTGTTTATTGTCTCAGCTAAAATGTTAGTTTCTGGGAATCCAGAGGGAGACAAGCATGGTGTAGGCCTGAAATTAAGGTTCAAAGTTAATCACTTCCTTGACATCTGGTAAAACCAGGAGGGCCTCGAGTGGCCTAAACACAAGTCCCCCTTCCTTTTGGGCTCCCACAGATAGGGTGCCCTAGGCAAGCAACCCTCCATACCAAGGGGACCAGGCACAATTCCTAATGATCTTTAATAATCAGCAAGTTTCAGTCCCCTGATAGCCCACAGAATTATTCAAACAAGACAATCGCATCCTCTTCCAGAAGCCAAGGTCACCCCACCCTCTTATACTAGAAAATCTGCCTCCACAGCCCCTGGTTGTTCACTCTGCTCCTGAGCACAACCCCTGCAAGGCCCTGCATGGCACACCACATCCTTCACCAGACTGTGAATGCATGTCACTAATAAACTGCTGATGCATCCATCTGGTGTCAGATGTCATGTGTTCCATCATCACCACAACCCTCAGGTGTGAATCCTTCCCTCACCAACGTGGTGAAGAGGAGGTAAAGAAAACAATTATTTTGTAAATAGACCTTTAAATCCACTGGGATGAGTGGTCAATGGGGAGGTATAAACTGTTAGAGGAAAGCAAGAAACTCTGGGTGGAGGGGTACAAGACAGTAGATTTCACAGATAAAGTAGTATCTGGCTCAACTCAGAAGTCTCACATGAAACCTTAAACAGATGATTATCATATAACATCATGCTAAGAGCCCCCACCACCATTCTTACCCAGGATCCCACTGGTAAGGGGATCTGCTGGCCCATATTTAAACCTAATGTGTCCTCTGTGCTTGAGGGAGGGCTCTGTGCAACAGAATTGCCTATGCCCAGTGTTTATTTTTCAAGGGTTCCTTTTAAGCTACTCTAGTTGTACACTATATGTTTGAGTGTTTCTTTGCTACAATAGAGTAGTTGCCAACACCTGTTTTTCTCTTGTGCTTGTCTCTGCTCTACAAACAATATGTTCAGCCTCTATCTAGAGCAGATGAGTCCCTAAACCATCCATCCTGGGCCAGATCTTTGCCAAAGTGGAAATAAGCACTTTGCTACATCTTCTTTTTGGGAACTTCATTTACTGTATTAAAAAATATAGAGAGATTACCATTAAAATTGTTGCATATTTTAAGTAAAGACAACATGTACTATTTGAATGATTATTGTGCTTCAGGCACTAGTGAGGATGTTACAGACATTATCTGGTTTAATTTTTCTACACCACTGCAAGGTAAAAACAACAACAACAACAAAAGTGTTCCCAGGTGAGAAAACTGAGATTCAGGGATGTTAGGTGACTCATCCAAGGCCACATAGGTGCTATCTATAAATCAAGCATTTAACTTCAGGTTTGCTTGTCTCTAAATTCATGCTCAGAACCTCTATGCTCTTTTTTTTTTTTTAATTTAAATTCAACTAGCCAACATATAGTACATCATTAGTTTCTGATGTAGCATTCAGCAATTTATCAGTTGTGTATAACACCCAGTGCTCATCACATCACATGCCCTCTTTAATGCCCATAACCCAGTTACCCCATCCCCTACCCACATCCCCCAGTTTGTTTCCCAGAGTCAAGAGTCTCTCATGATTTGTCTCCTTCTCCAATTTCTTCCCAGTTTTCCCTCCCTTCCCCTATGATCCTCTGTGCCGTTTCTTATATTCCACACATGAGTGAAACCATGTAATTGTTTTTCTCTGATTGACTTATTTCGCTTAGCATAATACCCTCCAGTTCCATCCACGTCGATGTAAATGGTAGGTATTCATCCTGTCTGATGGCTGAGTAATATCCCATTGTATATATGGACCACATCTTCTTTATCCATCTGTCTGTTGAAGGACATCTTGGCTCCTTCCACAGTTTGGCTATTGAGGACATTGCTGCTATGAACATTGGGATGCAGTACCCCTTCTTTTCACTACATCTGTATCTTCGGGGTAAGTGCCCAGTAGTGCAATTGCTGGGTCATAGTGTAGCTCTATTTTTAACTTCTTGAGGGACCTCCATACTGTTTCCCAGAGTGACTATACCAGTTTGCATTCCCACCAACAAGGTAGGAGGGTTCCCCTTTCTCTGCATTCTCATCAACATTTGTTGTTTCCTGTCTTATTAATTTTAGCCATTCTAACTGGTGTAAGGTGGTATCTCATTGTGGTTTTGATTTGTATTTCCCTGATGACAAGTGATGTGGAGCATTTATTCATGTGTCTGTTGGCCATTTGTATGTCTTCTTTGGAGAAATGTCTGTTCATGTCTTCTGCCAATTTCTTGACTGCATTTTTTGTTTTTTGGGTGTTGAGTTTGATAAGTTCTTTATAGATCTTGGATACCAGCCTTTTATCTGATAAGTCATTTGCAAATATCTTCTCCCATTCTATAGGTTGTCCTTTAGTTTTGTTGACTATTTCCTTTGCTATGCAGAAGCTTTTTATCTTGATGAAGTTCCAATAGTTCATTTTTTGCTTTTGTTTCCCTTGCCTTTAGAGATGTGTCTTGCAAGAAGTTGCTGTGGCCAATGTCGAAGAGGTTGCTGCCTGTGTTCTCCTCAAGGATTTTGATGGATTCCTATCTCACCTTTAGGTCTTTCATCTATTTTGAGTTTATCTTTGTGTATGGTGTAAGAAAGTGGTCCAGTTTCATTCTTCTGCATGTGGGCATCCAATTTTCCTAGCACCATTTTTTAAAGAGACAGTCTTTTTTCCTTTGGATATTCTCTCCTGCTTTGTTGAAGATTAGTTGACCATAGAGTTGGGGTTCCATTTCTGGGCTCTCTATTCTGTTCCATTGATCTATGTGTCTGTTTTTGTGCCAGTACCATGCTGTCTTGATGATCTTCTGATCTTATGTTTATTGTCCCCAGTTGAAGCAGGTAGGCCAAACAAGTGGCAATGGGTTATTCTGAAAGTGTAAGCCAATGCTGCATATTGAAATCTTCATCCCTTAGCAGAAATAAGCCAGTTATTGAAAGACCACTGGGTAGTAACAATTACTACCACCTCTTTGTTTGCATGAATGCAAACTTGTTTTGTTTTTAGTCAAATCAAATGACATACTTAGATACTGCTTATGATAAGTAGCAAACATATATATATATAAGCCTTCTAACTAGATGAAACATAGCGTTCATGGCTAGATTCTTGCTGCTAACTATTTTTCTAAACCTCTGAAGTGAGATTTTCATCTTCTGAGGCTCTGCACATCAGTTGTATAAGAACTTGGGTGAATATTTCTTCTGGGGGCACCAAAGAGAAAGAGTGGCTAAATAATGTGAGAAGAAAAAGGAAATGGCTTATATGTCCTTAGCTGAGACTCTTGATGGTCCAGAGGATTTGGTTGAGACCCAATTACAATAAATCTTACAACTCAGATGTGGTCATTTACAGTAGCTGACAAGAAGACTGACAAAGCTACTGACTGTGGAGAAAGCCATGTGGTGCTTGAAATGAGGTATCTTACAAGGCCTGAGACATTCTTCCCTCCTATACTATTCTAGGCCAGATTTAAGATCATTTTCACTTGTGATAGCAGAGAATAGACTTCAACAAGCCTTTATGGAAGTGGTACAGGGAGATTTCTACTCCTGAGAAGTGGGATTGCATTTCCTGCCCTCCTCTTCCCTTTGAGCAGTTTGGTCAGGTAAAGTTTATTTTAGAAAATCATGTTTTCTGAAAGTACTCCACAGGCTTAAGAAAAATACCACCTGTTGATATGGATTTGGACTGAGAAATACTCTTGTTTGTGTCTCTCTGCAGTGACTGACTCCCTATTTTCCAGAGATGTTGCACTATCTGGGAGAACGAGCATAAATTTCCAATAGATTGGACATTGAATCTAATGTCAGGTTTAATAAAGTAGCTGAATTTTAGCTGGAAGGTTGCTTTATTGAGAAATCTCAGTCTACAAGAAATCATTATTCCTTTAATCAATTACTCATTGAATCATAAAGTGTTAAAATTTATAGGGAAGTTAAAAAGCATCTAGACCAGAAGATTATAACTGGGGGGGCCAGAGGGCTCTACCTAGAGGCCATGGATAGGCCTCAGTGGCCTCATTAATAACCCGAGATTATGCACAGATTCATTTACATTCATGTGTAAATATTGGTTACATTAGTTTTTCTCCAGAGAAGAGGGTATGAAACTTGTACTAGTGTTTTTAAAGGGCTCAAAATGTTTAAGGACCACTGATTTAGATCAACATTTAATTAAATGTGAGCAAACTGAAACCCAGGGAGGTCAATTGACTTACAGAAGATCACATGGCTAGAGAAAAACAGAACTGCTAGACACTGGGTCTCCTGATTTCTAATCCAGTGCCAACATGCTGCTTCTGAGTTACCAACAATGCTGGGATTCCTCCTCCAGTCTATATTTGAGTTGGAGCATATAACGGAGGTGTGAGGAAACAAAAAAACATAAAATATGTTGCTCAAGAGTAGGTGGTTTATATGTTGAGTGCATATATATCAAAACAACCAGAACTATGCAAGAGTGCTCAGTTGTAAGATTTTTGAATAGAAGGGTATCTTAGTTTAAGCCCCTAAAAAGACCTCTAGAGAAGAAGTTGGACATGAATAGCTCTAACGTGTTGTTGACTCCAGGAAGCACTATGAGGAGTTGGGGAGTGAGATAGAGAAGGAATAAAGTCAGTAATTAATTTGTTCACTAAAGAGATATCACTGTGGGACCTTGAGTATTTATGGCTTAGACTTATTCCACCAGAGAGCAGGGAAGCGGGATACTTAAAACTCCCATCCTTCATCAGTTGAGGGTTTTTCTTGACTGGAAAACAACCTCAGTAGAGAGATACAGGAAATATATATAGACATTGTCTACCAGTAGCCCCCAGAGTAGGCTAAGGGGATATGGGACAGGGTTTCACAACATCTACTAAAATGTATTACAGCAGTTAAATGAAGAAAGGTGTATCTGTGAACTATTGTCAGATCATAACATTTTATGAATAAAAGACATCCCAGAAGTCATTCACTGCTACAACCCCTTCTTTTATAGCCCATGCAAAGATTCTTTCTTTAATATCACTTAAAATAGCAATCTCCTTTCAGTGTTAGGAAACACATTACATGCCAGTGTAGTTTTCTTTTTTGTTTTGTTTTGTTTTGTCTTTGTTTGTTGTTGTTTTGGTTTTGTTTTTCTTCAGGGTCATCTCTGTACATTACTGACTTCATTTATATGGAGTGAAAACCTGCTAGAGTCTCCCCTGGTGGCCAACTTCTCCAGTGATTCTTTTTTTTTTTTTTTAAGATTTTATTTATTTATTTGAGAGAGAGAATGAGATAGAGCATGAGAGGGGGAAGGGTCAGAGGGAGAAGCAGACTCCCTGCTGAGCAGGGAGCCCGATGCGGGACTCAATCCCGGGACTCCAGGATCATGACCTGAGCCAAAGGCAGTCACTTAACCAACTGAGCCACCCAGGCACCCCTTCTCCAGTGATTCTATATGAAATTTTTTAAGGTCTCTTCCAAGTAATAGCCTATGGGAGCCAGCCTCCAAGATGACCCCCAATGATCCCTGATTCTTTTATGCCCTTGTATTATGCTTATGTATTTATGCCCTTGTATAATCACCTCCCACACTGCATAGGGCAAACTTATATATCCAATAGGATATTACAGAAATGACAGAATGTAACTTCCATGACTAGTTCATAAAAGTCATTGCAGTTTCCATCTTTTTCTCTTGGACTACTCACTCTGGGGAAAACCAGCTGCCATTTTGTGCGGATATTCAAGAAGCCCTAAAGAGAGGTCTACAAGGTAGAGAACTGAGTCTTCCTGCCAAAAGCCATGTGAATGAGCTATTTTGGAAGTAGATATTCCATTGCCAGCCAAGCCTTCAGATGACTGTAGTCACAGCCAACATTTTATGTGAAACTTCATGGAAGACCCTGAGCCAGAAACACCCAGACTCTCAGAAACTATATAAGATGATACATAGTGATTGTTTTAAACCACTGCATTTTGGGGTAATTTGTTACACAGCACAGATATCTAGTACTTAGCATTTTTTGGTATTGAAAGATAGCTACTCCCAATCTTCTACTCTGATTAAACATCTTCTTTCCTTTCAATCTTCCTTTGTGTGACACAGTTTTCTGCTTTTTTTGCCCCATTATGAGACTATTCCCAAATGTCAATATCTTTTTTAGTGTCAGTCTGTATTAAATCTCGATTCTGAAAACGACAGAAACCCAAATTCAACTAGTTTATGCAGAAGAAGGGGGATATGTTGTCTCATGTAATCAAATTCCCAGACAGGAAAAAGAGGCTCTGGCCTTAGAGACCACTGGAAACAAAGACTCCAGTGACACATGGGTTCTTTCTCTCACTTTTCTGCTTTTTATCCTAGGTTTTGGCTTCATTCTCAAATCTAATGTTCCCAGAAGTGTATAATCATTCTTATGTAGCTTTTGTACTCAGAGCTGTGTAGCCAGAAACCAAAGAAAGTCCTTCCCTTTCAAACAATTTCAGTTAAAAAAAAAAAAAAAATCTCAGGGAAAAATTGCAATTGGTCTGACTTAGAGCATGTTCCTAACCCTACAACACTGTGATGGAGAACACTTTATGACACCCAGGTGAATCGTATATGCACCCCTGTGGCTGGGAGCACATTGGGAGGAGACTTATGAGAGGGCGAGAGGAGCAGGCGAGATTAAAATGCAGGTGACTTACTGGCAGAGGTAAGAATAAATAACCTCTGCTTCTTAACTGGTTGTTATGTCCCTGCTGTGTTTGGACTAGTGTGGAATGGACAGAGATTATTTTCGGGTAGTCAGATAAGTACATCTTATATAATAAATATGATAAACTGATCAGGAATAAGATCTCTGGAACAAAAGGAAATAGTCTACAGCTTGGTGGGTGACAGTAAGAAAATCCATTCTTATTTAGATTAGAGGGCTCACTGACACAGGAGACAGTAGCTGGTAGAGAAATTGAGGAGTACTAGACTTCTAGGACACAGCTGTGGGAATAGATACTCAAAGCCATGGCTTCTGAACAGCAATATGGTGATGCACTGGGGTCACAGTTCTCTGTAAGGTAATTTGCAGGGTCCATGTGAAATATTCATTACTGTCAGTAGATGAACTACCATAGTTTATAAATTATTTCCTTTTTTATGCACCAAGCCAGATTTATAGTCATCCTTATAAGAGCCCTCTCATTAGCATCCATCCAAGATGCAGTATAGTCTAATGGTTAGAAAGATGGTCACCTGAGCATACAGCCTGGATTTTAATCTTAGATCTGCTACTTGTTAGAGGTATGATCTTGGGCAAGTTCTTTAACCTCTCTGTGCCTCAGTTGTGCTTCATCACAGAATTTGGGATAATGATAATAATATCTCATGTGGATGTTTTGAATTAAATGAGTTAATGTATACACAGTTCTTACAATTGCATTTGGCACATAGTAAGTGAAATATTAGTAGTTGTCATTACTATTTTCATCATTATTCTTGAATTAAAGAAAGAAGTCTATATTTAAATCTCTCCCCACAAAAATTTGTGCATACCCTGATAGGAATGTGTTACCCATTTGAATATCATCTGCTCTATTTATTGAGGAAGAAGAAGGCTTGCAAGCTGTCATTCTAAGCAATCAGTGGGCTGGAGGATAGTCTCTAGTAAGAAAGTGGCAAGGCCAAGTGAGTTGGAATGATTTGTGGGACATTCTGGCTAGAAATAGAGACCCCAGCATCCATCTTGTCATGTGTTAAAGTTTGTACTGATTGCATATGTCTTCAAATAATACAAGAGCAAATATATCCCAGTGCACTTCCACAAGAAATGAGCATTCATCTGTGGGTTGTTGGTTTTCCAATTGCAGTAGCAAAGATTTAAGCCATATTTAGGACCCAACATATCCATCATAAAAGCTAATCTTTCCTAATGGCCATTTTTATCCAAGTACAGTGCATAATTAAATGCTAGCACTGAGAAGCACTGTATTTAGAAAAGAACAAGGCAAGATCATCGACCACAGCTATTTATATACTCCTCCAGCTCAAATATTTCAGACTGTGCATGCTTGCTACTGATATTGCTTATTTTTTAAATCCTTTTTTTTTGAACTGTATAAATCATATTTTTGAAAGATGTAGCAATTGGATCATTACATCATATAATCACAAAGCTTTAAAAAGTAAGTGATGCCTAAAGATCACTCAGCACACCTTTCTGAGAATCTGTCTACCATATATTTTGAAGATATCTGTCCCGAATCACAGAATGACTTAGGGAAACAGTAACATTATGACATGCTAATTGTAACTGATCTGAAATGAATACCTGGACTGAGCTTCAGAATCCTTTTCAACACAATGATCCAGGTATTCATTTCAAATCAATTATAATTAGCCTGAACTTTCACTTTTTTATTTTTTAAAGATTTTTTTTTTATTTACTTGAGACAGAGAGAGAGAAAGCACAAGAGGGGCAGGGTGAGAGGGAGAAGCAGACTCCCTGCTGAGCAGGGAGCCCGATGCGGGACTCGATCCCAGGACTCCGTGATCATGACTTGAGCCAAAGGCAGTCACCTAACCAACTGAGCCACCCAGGCACCCCATTTTTATTTTTTTTATTTTTTAAAGATTTTATTCATTTATTTGACACACAGAGAGAAAGCATGAGCAGGGGGGAGGAGCAAGGGCAGAGGGAGAAGCAGGCTCCCTGCTGAGCAGGGAGCCCGATGCGGGACTCGATCCCAAGACCCCAGGATCATGACCTGAGCTGAAGGCAGATTCTTAACTGACTGAGCCACCCAGGCACCCAATAGCATGAACTTTTAAATCTGTTTACCATCACCTAATGATGGCTGAGCTAAATAGAATCCAGGGTGCCCAATTTCCATATCAATCTGATTATACCATTCGAATTCTTCAGCTATAAACTTTTTGAACCAGATTTGTCCACCTCCACACCATTTGTTGACTGTTCCATGAAGGGTCAGTCCATCTCAGTATACATTAGCGAAACCCTTTCCGGGACCTGGTCAGTGATACCCTCCCATACTGAAAATTACTTTTTTTTTTTTTAATGAGGCATACATTCATATACCGTACAATGCACCCTTTGAAAGCACACAATTCAGTGGGTGTTAGTATATTCACACAGTTGTACAATATCATCACTATCTAATTCCAGAATATTTTCATAACCCAAAAAGATGCCTCATACCCATTAGTAATCACTCCCCATTCCTCCCTCCCCTGTCCCCACTGCAGCCCCTGGGAACCATTAACCTATTTTCTATCTCTATGAATTTGCTTATTCTGGGCATTTCATGCAAATGGAATCATATAATATGTAGTCATTTGTGTCTAGCTTCTTTCACTTAGCATTATGATTTCAAGGCTCATCCATGTTGTTGTATGTATTAGTACTTTCTTTCTTTTTTATAGATAGATAATAGTCCACTGTATTTTATGCCACATTTTGTTTATCCATTCAACAGTTGATGGACATTTGAGTTGTTCCCATTTTTTACTATTATGACTAACACTGCCATCAACATTCATATACAAATTTTTATATGGCAAATGTTTTTAATTCTCTTGGATACATACCTAGGAATGCAATTAGTGGGTCATATGGTAACTCTATGTTTAACTTTTGAGGAACTGCCAAACTGACTTTTCTGATCTAGTTCTCTGAAGCCTATATTTTTTGTGTGGCCACTGAAATCTCTGCTCAGTGATCTTAGTGCTAAACTGATGATTAGGCGGAAATTTCCTTAAATGAATCAAACCAACAAGTCTCCTAGCCTTTGCTGAGGAGCTCTGTGGTGTGTACACTGGGGCACACCCTCAACACTCAGCCAGGACGCTCACAACCATGTTTTAGTCTTCACTCCCACTTACACATAGCCTCAAGGTCAGACAGAGATGAAGCTCAAGCTCTTCTCAGATCATCCCTGAACATGTATGTAGTCCCAGGCATGCAAAAAGCTCCATGTGTGTGACCTTCTAGGTTCCTGGTAACATGTCAGAGACTTTTAAAGCCCTCTATGAACATCTCAATCCTTAGCTTTTTGTTTTTAAGATTTTTGGTTGGCTTATTGTTTGCCCCAACTGTTATTCACCACCTCATGCTGGTGCAATGATAAAAAAAAAAAAAAATGCCTCTAACTGTTTTTAACCAACACTCTCAGCATAAAGACAATTCACACTGGGTGAGCTCCAAGTCAGGTTAAATAAAGTCAGTCTTGCAAGTCAGTTCTTCCAAGAAACCACTAAAGAGGAAAAATGATAATTATTTTTAGAATGGGGCTTTGAAAGAACTCAACTGTGTTCTGTCCCCTCTAGTGGCTATCAGTTGCTGGTTTTCATTGTCATTGCACTCTGTTCCTTTTCAAGGCTAATGCAGAGCTATGGGAGGGATGAGAATAGGGCAAATTAAAATGCCACAAAGCTTACTATTCTTACCAGTTTTCAACCATTTTGTAAATAAATGATCCTCAGATTTCTACAGTCTTTGGTTAATTTCCAGAGTTCTGGCAAAGTTCATGATGGCAATTTTCCCCCATATTCTTGTTGCTTATATGGACAAGAGGATTTTCAGAAGACCCTACTCCTCTATTTTCTCTGATATCACAAATTATTTTCATGGTTTTTTTCTTTTTTTTCTTAAGATTTTATTTATTTATTTGACAGAGAGAGAGAGAGAGCAGAAGCAGGAGGAGCGTCAGACAGAGGGAGAAGCAGGCTCCCTACCAAGCAGGGAGCCTGATGCAGGGCTCGATCCCAGGACCCTGGGATCATGACCTGAGCTGAAGGCAGACACTTAACCAACAGAGCCACCCAGGCACCCCTCATGTTTGTTTTCTATACATTATAGTTTGTATAGATTATAAAGATTTACAGAGTTAGAAGTGCTTATCATGTCTTATAAGGCCCTACATGATCTGATCCTCTGCTTTTCTCCTAGAAGCTATCTCTTATCCAGATTTCCCTCACTCACTATGAACTGAATGGTTCACAAGGCTCTCATTCTGTTCTTCAAACACCCTAAGCCATTACCTCATCACTGGCTTTGCATTTGGTATTCTCTCTGCCTGAAGTTTTCTTCCCCTGGAAGAAACTGCTCATCCTTCTAGTCTCACCTCAGATATCACCTCACAAGAAAGCCCATCTATGACCACTTTTCTTAAAGAGCTCTGCCTCCACCAATGGCTACAGCCTTCTCACCTCCAGCTAATTTCTGTCTCATCAGAATCTATTTATTTCACAGCCTTTGTTGAGTTCTACAATTATTATGTTTATTTTACTTATTTTGTTTCTTATAGTAGAATACAAAACTCCATGAGGATAGGGACCTTGTTGGTCCTATGCATTCCTATATCTCTTTGACCTGCACAATTACTAGCACATGGTAGGTGCATAAGAGTAGATGGTTGAACAAATAATAGTTGAATAATGAGCTACTCAGAATTCTACTTATCATCAATAACATTCCTGGGTTTAGGATCCCACAGGTATGCTTTATCTTCAGTTTAATTCCAAAAACAAACCAACCAAAATGTGGTGTGGAGTCAATTACACTAGGAAGGTAATTAGAAGCACCTTGAATTTCTTCTACTAGAGAATGCTTGATAGGGAAGAAAGAATCCTTGTCTAAGGATTAGGATACATTCCTCATCTTGGCTGTGGCCCAGAACAAAACTGCATTTTTATCTCAGCCTCCGTTTTCCTCATCTATAAGACCATAAGGTTGAATCAGGTGATCTCATGGTGTCATCCAACCTCTACTCTCCTGCTCCTGGCATTTCACAATGTACCCTATTACCAATTAGAGAGAAAGCTGCTTACATTTTAGAAAGTGAAATTGATTTCAAATGCTACACAATGAAAGAATAAATATGAAACACTAGGGTACCACTTTAACAGAATCTTTTTTATGTCCATAATGATACTTTAATGTTTTTTACTAGGGACATTTTGAGGTTTATAGTGCTAGAATAAAACATATAATCTTTCATCTGGTAAACCAACTTATGGCTACTGTATTCTAAAGTACTCTAAGATGCCAATGGGATTAAATTTGCTGAGGCTTGGGTTGGTTTCTTTTTTGTTTTCTATTTTAAATGAAGTACGTTGTGAATTGAATCCACCAAATGATAAAAGAAATTTGAGGTTGATCTTCATATGGGCTGCACAGTAAACTGGAATATTTCTCTGGCTTTCAGCAGCTCTGGCTCTTATCTCAAAAGACTACTTTGAAGTTAGGAACTTTATAGGGTTCTTACGTCAGGAATATACAGTAAAGGGGGAAATCAACAAATGGCAAGGAAATTTCCATCTCTGAAGTAGAAGTAAGAATACTTACAAAATGCTGGGTTTTTTAGATCTGTATAACAAAATTTGGATACTTAAGATAGAGGCCAGATGGGTGAATCAAGTGAATAATGTATGTATATTTTTGGAAGTTATAATTTCTCAGCCATCCCTCCTATGGATTGAAATTTCCCTGTGTGCATAGCCCAGTGCTTTTTATAAAATAGGCAACATGGATATAAGTTAAATGAGGATTTAGTCATCATGTAGTCTAATCCAAAACAAGAAAAACCCACCTCCTGCAGATTTCTGCCAGAGAGCTGGCGAGTGCTGCCTCACCCAGGCTTAGTCTCTTCTTTCTGGAGCACTTGGAATGTGCCACATGGTTACTATGATTCTCTGCACTGGAAGTAGTGAGCTGTGGGCCCCAGCCAGGTTTAGGTTGAGGGATGTAAGGAGAGCATGGCAACACTGTACACAGGATGACCTTTTTTTGTTGTAACATCTGGTTTATCCAACTAGGTTAATGACTCTTCAGGGAACTTTTGCAATAGTCTAGACCAAGGTTTGTCATCCTTGGTGTTACTGACATTTGGAACCAGATAATTCTTTGCTGTGGGGGGCTGTCTGGTGCATTGAAGACTGCTTAGCAGCATCCCTTGCCTCTGTGTACAAGTGTCCAGTAGTATCCCCCCCCGACACACACACACACATTTTGACAACCAAAAATGCCTCTAGATATTGCCAAATGTTGTACAGGGGAACAAAATCACCTCTGTGGAGAGCTACTAATCTAGGAGTATGTTCCTTTAATATGAGGGAAACTAAACAAAGAATAGCACTATCAAATATGCCAATAACCAGCTTATAAAGGAAACATCTGTTTGAGGGCACTCTTTTTGGACCAGTATGATATTTTATCCATTCAGCAATTATTCTTATATCTATATTACAAGAACGTTTCTAGCATAATAATGGCTACTTTTTGAACAAATAATTTTGAACAAATTATACTCTATGCTCAGTAGTTTATGTACTTAGGCTCATTTAAAATTCACAAGAACCCTACAAAATATGGAGATTAATAGTAGTGAAATCTGGATTTCAATTCAGATTTTTTTCTTCTCCAAGGTCTTTAGTCCCTCACTCATGACTTTAGAAAGTTTTTAGACAACAGAACATAGTGGATAAGAGTACAAGTTTTGGGAAAAAACTGCCCAGATTAGAATCTTGTCTCAACTAATTCTTAGTGCACAAGTTTAAGCAAGTTACTTAAACTCTCTGAGCTCAGATTTTACTTTATAAAATGCACCCTCCTCAGGGGATTGCTGTGAAGATTAAATGAAATAATGTATACAAATGCTTGCAAATGCCTGACACATAGACCACTTTCTATGTGTCAAGTTTCAAACTCATATGCCTAGCAGAACTAAAAAGTAATATGCAAAAATAAAGTGAGCCTAGGCATGGCATTAGGGAGTGGTGAGGACTGTGGTGTGCTACATAGGGTCACATCCTGTCTATAGATTTTCCAGCCAATTTTTAAAGAAATAGGTATAAGCTAATAACTGATATTGGCAAAATGGATTGAGATCATGAGCCCCCAGTTTGCTGGTGAGGTAATTTTGAAGTCCAGAGAAACAGAGGAGTCTGTCAGGGTTGTATTGTTTCTTGGTGGTAAGGTTTGACATGGAATCTATACCCCATTTTATTTTTGGTCAGGTCTCATTCTGCTGTCCTGGGTCTATCTCCTCCCACTCCCTGAAAAACAGCTCTTGCTTTTATTTCTATAAATGAGTTCTGATTTCCTCACAAGAAGCTGAAAAAAATTATTCATATAGGGACCCTGAGCAGTGCTTATGGGCATGGGATTACTCCTATCAGGGCACTCAGCATTTAAATTGCTCCCCACTGGGTGTCAGAACCCCCCAGAGACAGATTGCAGAGTGTTCCAGCATGAGGATTATAGTTTTCTTCAGGGATGAAAAGGGCCAAGACTTGCAAATAAATATAACCACCAATTAGACTCCCTCGAAACTATATTTAATTTAGAGTCCTTAAAACAAACAAGGATCCCACTCCCTCTGCTTGTGTTCCCTCTCTCGCAGTATCTCTCTCTGTCAAAAAATAAATAAAATCTTTAAAAAAAATAAAGATAAAACAAACAAGGATTGATGTACTTTAAATATCTGATTTTTTTAAGGCTACCATCCTTTAAACTAGTTCTTGCTTTTGATCCTTAGGCAAATGGTTGGTAGGAGAGAAGGGAAAACTTTGTATTTGAGTATCATACATCTTTGAAATATAAAGACATCTTAGCAATACAGAAAAATCCCTGATACTGTGCCTAAATTTTTCTACTAGTTTATTATATTGCACTTTATTCCATCTCATTCTCTCTCTCTCTTTCACACACACACACACACACACACACACACCCATACCAGTACTTGGTATTATGTAGGTACTCAATAAATATATATACTTTTAAATTTACAGAATAATGTTTGGAAATTTAAATGATGAGAAGTATTCACTCTTTTACAAATAGCCTGCTCTACTTTGTTTGAACTCATAAAGACAATCTTCTCTCTCTGTTCTCTTTATTTTCTCCTTGTAACTTCTAGCTATTGATCCTGGGACTGACCTCACAGGTTATGTAAACAAGAGCTTCCATCTTTTTTCCAAGCACTTAAAGGCTGTTTCATGATTCCCCAATTTCTTTTCTTTTATGATACAAGTATCCTTTTCTTCTCTCTATAACATGGCTTCAAGTCTCTATAATATACTGATCTCTCTTCTTGAGCTATTCAAAAACTTGTTTGTTTTTGTTTAAATTCTGTGGCAGAGACTTCTGGTTGGCTCTCAATGTCCATATGCCATTTCTGATATAACGTGAGCACATAACTCCCATTTAAGGACTACATTTCCCAGGCTCCTTTTTATCAGACATGACTATGTGGCTGCTGTGGACAATGAGATGTGAGTGAAAGTGATAGGTACTACTTCTGAGTCATGACCTTAAAGGGAGCTCTTCTCCCTCCCTCTCTGCAACCTGCTGCTTGGGGACAAGCCATCCTGGATTGCACAGGAGGGGGTCCACATCTTAGGGATGACAAGACAACAAATTAAGAACATGAACAGATATATAGTACAACAGTGGTATTAAAATTTTACAGATAAGGTGAAATAAAGCTCGTGGGTAAGAAGCTGGGGTTCCTGCATGATCTGAAAGAGCCAAGCCGGTCTGCCATAACCTTGACTGCCTACCTTTAGACAATTACATGATAGAGAAACACACTACCTTATTTAAGTGACTGTTGAGTCAAGACTTTTACATGCATCTATGTCTACAGTTTACTCATAGTGCCAGTTCCCTGTGGTTTGGTACCAAAGGTAAAGTTCAACAGATCAAATATACCAGACTATATGACATTGATTTAGCATTTGAGTAGTAAATGGAGAAGATGTAAATGTTATAACCCAAAGCCGATTACTCTTATTATACCACATGGTATCTTAGAAGACAGACAGGTGTTCTTTGAGACTGAAGTTTAATACTCAGACCTCATTATATTTCTCGAAATCAGCGCCCCCCTCATTTCTGTCTGCTGTGATCCCTAATCTGCCATTTAATGCAGTTTTCCTCCCTCCTCAGACCCAGGCTTTTACTATGTGATAAGTATGCCTCATGAATTTATTTTGTTTTTAACAGAAAAGCCAGCCATACTACTTTATGGCATATCATCAGGGATTTCTCTCAAGTTTGCTATCTATCCATTCATCAAATTTTGGAAGACAATTATTTAATTGCATCTAAAGGGTAAATCCCCTTAAGTGTTCATTCATATAACAGAATCTTTTTTTTTAAGATTTATTTATTTATATGAGAGAGAGCACAAGCGGGAGGGGCAGAGGGAGAGGGAGAGAGAATCTCAAGCAGACTCTATGCTGAGCACAGAGCCAAACTCCGGGCACGATCTCATGACCCGAGATCACAACCTGAGCTGAAACCAAGAGTCAAACACTTAATCAACTGCCCCACCCAGGTGCCCCAATATATAACAGAATCTTTCTTAATGTTCACATATATACCCTAACATTGATAAATTATAATTAATGTAACTGAATATTAATAAGGTATGTATCTTGTATTTTTATTGTTTTTTCCTGGTGTTCTAAACCAGAATTCCGCAAACTATGGCCCATGGGCCAAGTGTGGCCCTTCTCTTGTTTTTTTAGAGAAAGTTTTATTAGAATGTAGCCATCCCCCTTTATTTATGTATTGTCTATGGCTGCTTTGGTGCTACAATGGCAGAGGTGAACAGTTGCCACATAACTATGTGGCCACAAATGCAAAAATATTTACTATCTAGCCCCATGCAGAAAACATTTGCTGATCCCTGCTCCAGACCAGTGTTTGCCAACTTTTTTCCTTATATTCCGCCCAAGGAGCCCTTTGAGACTTTTTTTTCCCCTGATCATCTAGCCCCTTGAAATTTTATTACCATAAAGGTACTGTATATTATTCATGTACTGCATGTACATTTGTGCTTTATACATAAACATAGTAAGGTTTTTTCACTCCCTAAAAACCAATTTTCTTCCCCTTGGGGGCAATATTGCCCCTGTTGAGAATGCATGCTCTAGACCAGAGTTTCTCAGTCTTAGTCTTGAGACCTAATAATTCTTGTTGCGGGAAGCTGTCTTATGTTTCATAGGGTGTCTGGCAGCATTCCTGACCTCTAACCACTAAATACAAGTAGCTCCTTTACACATCTGTGGCAAGCAAAAATGTCTACAGACAATGCCAATTGTCTCGTGGTGGGGGGGGGTGGGTGTAAAATTGTCTCCAGCTGAGAACCCCTTGCTCTGGACTAATAATATCAAAAAAGGGTAGAGGGGCTAATTTATATTATTATGTCCTATACTTACTATATTTTTCCTTGCAATATTTACCATTAATAAGAAGTATTTTACCTCTTTGTCTATCTCACCCACTAGATGTAGGCACCATGGAAGCAGAAACTTGAGTTATTAACAACATATCCAAATGAACATCCAGAAAAATTTATGGCTTTCCATTTATGTTTTATGATAAATCAATAATTCTGGGTAAAACCATGCTAACTGTCACTAATTACAACTTCTTGAAAGGGGTTTCAAAACAAATCTTCAAATTCTAAATTTTCCTCCAAAATTGACATTATACTCATTGGTCAGGCATTGCTTGAATCTCCTGGTCTATCTCTAATTACCTATGACAGTTTCTATTTTAACAGGGTTCTTCAAAAACTAGTCACTGTTTCAGTAATCTTTTTTAAAAATTCTCCCAGCAAGTTTTCTTCCAAGCCAGGAAAATTGAGTTATTAGAGGTAATTCTTGCCAATCCTTCTCATATACTGAGTTTCCATTCTCCACTAACAATAGTCATTCTATCATTTGATTTGTAAGGATTATTCTCATTGTCAGGAAACCAAAGAAAAAAATGTGGATGGAAATGGAGTTGCTCTGTCACCAAACACATGCAGTCATTTCCTAGATTTTCTTGCTCCAAAGAAAACTGTAACTGTTTTGTTGCCACTCAACCTCATATTGTGCAGGATTGTCTTGGAAACAAAATGGCAGACAAGACACAGATGTGTTCCTAAGAGTAAGAAGGACATAAATGAGGCATTGTAGTCTGTTCCTTCTGGGTTTCTGGAGAAAGGACTGAGGTCAGGCAAGTTCATAAAAGGAGAGATGTGCGGGCACCTGGGTGGCTCAGTTGGTTAAAAGGAGAGATGTGCTTAACTCTGGCTTTCTCCATAGAACCATGTGTTTATACGAAGGAACCATTTTTAGCACATCCATAATTCTATCACACTGCTATGTAATCTGTTGGAATTTGGCTTTTATAAGGTAATAATCCAAATGAAAAAATACTGACCTTTTAGAACTTATTGAAGGCTTGGAAACAAGGACAACATAAATGATTTGGGAACTGTTTAACACCAAGTTTCACCTTCTTTCAGGTAGCTCCCATTTTACCATATAGTTCCATCACTGAATGTCTTCCATAAGTCTATGGAGAGCATCATCTTTTAGCTTATTTCTAGGGCATCTTGACTATGTCTATCATGGTCCCACAGGGAGACCCGTGGGGCTTTGGGCATGCTACATATCATCCAGACCTCAGCTCCCTCTTCTTAAAGAAAAATAATTTGAAAACATAGATGTACTTTCCCTGTATATCCTGTTGTAAAAAAAAAAATTAGATGAGTTATATATATGAGCTGCAGAACATTGGCGTTATGTTGGAAAGCTTTCTGGGTCAGGAGATATGTGGGCATTATCTGTGGATTTCTAGAGCATAAACAACCACTGATAATGTCATTCCATAGTCAAATGCCACAAAATGTCAAAGGACCATCTTGATCATGCTTCAAATCATGACATGTGATTTCATAAAGTTTCATAAAGCTATCAAAAGTTTGCTTGACCTTCTACTCAGCCTGTTCCCAAACCCAGAGTTAGTTCCCACCACATCCCTGCATGGGTACCATCTTCCTCTCCTGCATCACTTAATCAGATATTTCACCCCAGGATGTGGACCCAGGAGGGATGTGTAGACAAGTTCCTTGTGTTTTGGATCACCAGAAGGTGGGGCAGGGCCATCTGCTCATGCACAAGGACAGTTGTGTTCCCCATTGTGAGGCACAGGATGAACCA
This sequence comes from Neomonachus schauinslandi, assembly GCF_002201575.2. NCBI lineage: Eukaryota > Metazoa > Chordata > Mammalia > Carnivora > Phocidae > Neomonachus > Neomonachus schauinslandi. The sequence continues at coordinate 106,648,027 of NC_058409.1, read as the reverse complement.
CTCAAAAAGCAAATTTATCTCACTAGATGAGAAATACACAGAAACCTCATGGTACCATGAGGTTGTTGAGAGCATAACTATAGAAAGTAATGAAGTTTGAAAGTTTTTATTGGGGTTTTGAATTGATAATACACTTACGTGCTTGGAAATAAATTTTACCTTATATACAAGCAGTTTTCACTTTGCAGTTTGAATACACACCAATTTTAGTTGCGACGATTAGATAACACCAGTCCCCCAACAAGGTCCATAACACAGTTACCACCGTACATTAGTTGTAAGTAATTGAATAGAGTGCACACTTTGCTGCTAGTTTTTACTCTGATCACTACATAAATAATAGGTGCATGTCATGATGAGTGAGCAGTCACACCGCTTCCTTCAAAGTCTGTCAATAATTGGTCACTGTGTATCTGGTATTCAGTTCAGACATAGACAGTAAAGTGTGCAGCTGTGTTGCCTTCCTATTCTCAAGGGATAAGCCTTTGTGACATTTTATAGAGATGGATAAAAGGGAAATTGGCCCACAATGCTGAAAGTGCCACACACACACACAAAAAAGTGAGAATGGTGGAAGTGAAATTTGAATCAGATGTATTGGAGTTAATAGAAGAAATCACTGATCTGACTGAGGGAATGTTGATATTGCTGCCCTTCAACAGACTCGAAATACGCAAATTTATCAACATTAATTGGGAAAATGTTTATGACAAGAAGGATGAAGAGATCCCATAAAAAGTGATGCCAGCAAAACACTTCATAGTAAAGGAACTCTTAGAGATAATTCATCACACTGAAAGAGAAAAGGAGAAAATGTTAAAAGTGAATCCAAACTTAGAAAAGAGGATGACAGTTTTCCAAGGCAGAGAAAACATATCTGCTCTTGATTGTAAATTATACCACAGGAAGAAGGCAAGGGCACTGCTCAAACTTCTCTAGATTTTTCTTTTTAAGATTTATTTATTTATTTGAGAGAGCGAGAATGAGAGAGAGAGAGTACATGAGAGTGGGGAGGGTTAGAGGGAGAAGCAGGCTCCTTGCCGAGCAGGGAGCCCGATGCAGGACTCGATCCAGGGACTCCAGGATCATGACCTGAGCCGAAGGCAGTCGCCCAACCAACTGAGCCACCCAGGCGCCCTCTAGATTTTTTTTTTAAGTTTTTATTTAAATCCCCATTAGTTAACAAACAGTGCAACATTAGTTTCAGGTGTACAATATACTCTAGATTAAGTTTTTTATGAAGAAATAAAATACTTTAATACTCACTGTTTTTAATATCTTAATCATATTGTACAAATATTAGATTTACTATTTTTTTATTTCCTTATATATAAATAAACAACAGTAAGAGTTTTAATGTTTTGACAAAAATTTTGAAGCTAACTGGCTCTTTGAAAGAATTAACAAGATTGATAAACCTCTAGCCAGACTTATCAAAAAGAAAAGAGAAAGGACCCAAATAAATAAAATCATGAATGAAAAAGAAGAGATCACAACCAACACTGAAGAAATACAAACAATTATAAGAGAATATTATGAGCAGTCATAAGCCAACGAATTAGGCAATCCAGAAGAAATGGATAGATTCCTAGAACATATAAACTACCAAAACTGAAACAGGAAGAAATAGAAAACCTGAACAGACCCATAATCAGCAAAGAAATTGAAGCAGTAATCAAAAATCTCCCAACAAATAAGAGTCCAGGGCCAGATGGCTTCCCAGGGGAATTCTCCCAAACATTTAAGAAGAATTAATACCTACTCTTCTGAAACTATTCCCAAAAAATAGAAATGGAAGGTAAATTTTCAAACTCATTCTATGAGGCCAGCATTACCTTGATCCCAAAACCAGACAAAGACTCCATCAAAAAGGAGAATTACAAACCAATATCCCTGATGAATGTGGATGCAAAAATTCTCACCAAAATACTAGCTAATAGGATCCAACAGTACATTAAAAGGATTATTCACCATGACCAAGTGGGATTTATTCCTGGGCTGCAGCTGTGGGTCAACATCCACAAATCAATCAATGTGATAGATCACATTAATAAAAGAAAGGATAAGAACCATATGATCCTCTCTATAGATACAGAAAAAGCATTTGAAAAAATACAACATTTCTTGATAAAAACCATCATAAAAGCCATATACAAAAGATCCACAGTGAATATCATTCTCAACGGGAAACACTGAGAGCTTCTCCCCTAAGTTCAGGAACACAACAGGGATGTCCGCTCTAACCACTGTTGTTCAACATTGTACCAGAAGTCTTACCTCAGCAATGAGACAAAAAGAAATAAAACACATCCAAGTCAGCAAAGAAGTCCAACTTTCATGCTTTGCAGACCACATGATACTCTACATAGAAAACCTGAAAGACTCCACCAAAAAATTGCTAGAACTGATACAGGAATTCAACAAGGTCACCAGTTATAAAATCAGTGCAGAGAAGTCTGTTGCATTTCTGTACACTAACAATGAAACAGAAGAGAGAGAAATCAAGGAATCAATCCCATTCACGTTTGCACCAAAAACAATAAGATACCTGGGAATAAACCTAACCAAAAAGGTAAAAAATCTGTGCTCTGAAAACTATAGAACACTTATGAAAGAAATTGAGGAATATACAGATAGATGGAAAAACATCTCATGCTCATGGGAGTAACAAATATTGTTAAAATGTCTATATTACCCAAAGCAATCTACACATTCAGTGTGATCCCTATCAAAATACTATCAGAATTTTTCACAGAGCTGGAACAAACAATTCTAAAATTTGTATGGGACCAGAAAGACCCCAAATAGCCAAAGTATTGTTGAAAAAGAAATGTCAAAAAGCTGAAGGCATCACAATTCTGCACTTCAAGCTCTATTACAAAACTGTAATCATCAAGACGGTATGGTCCTGGCAAAACAGCAGACACATAGATCAATGGAACAGAATAGAGAACCCAGAAATGGATCCTCAACTCTATGGTCAATTAATCTTTGACAAAGCAGGAAAAAATATCTAATGGGAAAAAGACAGTCTCTTCAACAAATGGTGTTGGGAAAATTGGACAGCCACATGCAGAACAATGAAACTGGACCACTTTCTTACACCATACACAAAGATAAACTCAAAATGGATGGAAGACCTAAAGGTGAGACAGGAATCCATCAAAATCCTGGAGAAGAACACAGGCAGCAACCTCTTTGACCTCAGCTGCAACACCTTCTTCCTAGACATGTCTCCAGAGGCAAGGGAAACAAAAGCAAAAATGAACTATTAGGACTTCATCTGGATAAAAAGCTTTTGCACAGCAAGGGAAACAATCAACAAAACTAAAAGGCAACCTATGGAATGGGAGAAGATATTTACAAATGACGTATCAGATAAAGGATTAGTATCCAAAATCTAGGAAGAACTTATCAAACGGAACACCCTAAAAACAAAAAATGCAGTCAAGAAATCAGCAGAAGACATGAACAGACATTTTTCCAAAAAAGAATTACAAATGGCTAACAGACACATGGAAAAATGTTCAGCATAACTCAGCACCAGGGGAATACAAATCAAAACCACAATGAGATAACACCTCACACTGGTCAGAATGGTGAAAATTAACAACTCAGGAAACGACAGATGTTGGCGAGGATGCAGAGAAAGGGGAACCCTCCTACACTGTTGGTGGGAATGCAAGCTGGTGCAGCCACCCTGAAAAACAGTATGGAGGTTCCTCAAAAAGTTAAAAACAGAACTACCTTATGACCCACCAATACACTACTAGGTATTTATCCAAAGGATACAAAAATAGTGATTCAAAGAGGCACATGTACCCCAATGTTTATAGCAACAATGTCCAAATATAGAAAATATGGAAAGAGCCCAGATGTCCATTGATAGATGAATGGATAAAGAAGAAGTGGTATATATATTCAGTGGAATATTACTCAATCATCAAAAAGAAAAATCTTGCCAAGGGGCACCTGGGTGTCTCAGTCGTTGAGTGTCTGCCTTCGGCTCAGGTCATGATCCCAGGGGTCCTGGGATCAAGCTCTGCATCGGGCTCCCTGCTCAGTGGGAAGCCTGCTTCTCCCTCTCCCACTCCTCCTGCTTGCATTCCCTCTCTCGCTGTCTCTCTCTCTGTCAATTAATAAATAAAATCTTTAAAAAAGAAAAAGAAAGAAAAAATCTTGCCATTTGCAATGACATGGATGGAACTAGAGGGTATTATATTAAGTGAAATAAGTCACTCAGAGAAGACAAATACCATATGATTTCACTCATATGTGGAATTTAAGAAACAAAACAGATGAACATATGGGAAGGGAAAGAAAAATAAAATAAGATGAAATCAGAGGGGGAGACAAACCATAAGAGACTCTTAACTATAGGAAACAAACTGAGGGTTGCTGGAGGGCAGGTGGGTGGGGGATGGGGTAACTGGGGGATGGGCATTAAGGAGGGCACAGGATGTAATGTGCACTGGGTATTGTATGAAACTGATGAATCACTAAATTTTACCCCTGAAACTAATAATACACAATATGTTAGCTAAACTGAATTTAAATAAAAAAATTTTTGAAGATCCTAGAATAATCACAATTATTACATTGGTTATTAAGATTGTTTTGCCTAGCTATGGTGCGCACACTCATTTTTATGGTCCTGCACTATCATCTAACATGAGGACTGCATATATATATTTTTTTTTAAAGGGAGAGATTAGGTGAAATGAGTCACAAAAGAAGTACATATCCATTTAGTGTCTACTGCCTATAAAATATTTGAGGAGCTGTGGGAAAGAAGAATGAATTAGATATGGTTATTATCCTCCAGGACTTCAAGGTCTCCTTTAAGAAGATGAGGATTTCACATAAAAGAAGTATCTGTTATGTGAGGATAATTCACATTTAAAATGTCCCTTCAAAATAAACACTCTTAAAATTGGAACCAAATTTTTTTTTAAAGATTTTATTTTATTTATTTGACAGAGAGAGAGACAGCGAGAGAGGGAACACAAGCAGGCGGAGAGGGAGAGGGAGAAGCAGGCTTCCCGCGGAGCAGGGAGCCCGATGCAGGGCTCGATCCCAGGACCCTAAGATCATGACCTGAGCCGAAGGCAGACGCTTAACGACTGAGCCACCCAGGCGCCCCTGGAACCAAATTTTTATTGTAAATATATGAGGGAAAATTTTAGCCAAGAACTGATCTCGAAAAAAATAAAATTAAAATATACAAAAATAGGTATATATTTTCATTTATCAGCATTTAATTTAAAATTACAACAATGTCCTAATTCATACAATGCAGAAAATATGAACCACCTTAGCAATTGGCATAATTTTTCTTTAGTTTTGTGGTAGCAAAATATACTACCCTTTGCTTTATGTTGGATTCTTAAATCACAATCATAAAATGAATAATTTTTGTAAAAATATTTCATGGTTCATCAGTTTTCTCAAGGGCCTTTCTACATCTCTTGATATTCAAGATCTTGAAGCTCCTATGCAGTTGTGATACTTAATGTTTTTTTCTGTCTCTCACTGGCTTAATTCTGCCAGATTCTCATTTGTCCATGGCTAATGTGTAACTCAGGCAATTACCCCACATCACTTTTATAGATATACCATGCAGTCTTACAGTTTGCAAATTGGCTTTATACTTGCACTATGTTATAAGTCTAACCTCTGACAATCAACAGAAAATTGTCAAAGGAAAATGACATGATGGTCTACATTGTAGTCAACAAACTTCAACCCAAAAAACAAATCTGACCCACTGCATGTTTTCATAAATAAAGTATTATTGACAGGGAGCCACGCCCATCCATGTATAGATTGTCTAAAGCTGCTTTCGTGCTACAATAGTAGAGTTGAATAGTTTTGACAGAGACCATACGGCTCACAGAGCCTACAATATTTACTGTCTGGCTCTTTACAGGAAAAATTTGCCAACCCTTGGTGTGGATTGCTGCTAACATTGAGCAGATAGAGACAGCTGCATGGATGCTGATTTGATTAGGGACCAATTAATTAGTAAAGATTTGTGTTCATGATCTTGCTTTCATACCAACTCCTAAGGGTGGAAAAATGCAGTAAACATCCAGCTAAGGAGAATACCTCACTATTAAAAACAAATTCAACTTTTATTAGATTTCTAGGAGTGATACCAAGTACTATAGTATTTTTATTTTATTTATTTATTTCTGTATTTGGGAGGAGAAAGAGCTCCCCATGGCTGCTGAAAGGAAGGGAAAGCTCCCAGAGAGAGGTGGCATGGCTACAGGACTTCAAAGGCTGTGCAGGACTAAGGGTCAGAACACGTTCTGAAAAGAACAACTTGGATGGCCATTCTCTGTAGTTATGAGCAAATGGTAATAAACCACCCTGCTGAGATGACAGAGTATACCCAGCAGAACAGATGAATAGAGGCTGTGTCTGACTAAAATCTTCCTGATTTCTATGGAGTTAAGGAAGTTGACAGCAGGTCCAGTAACAAGGACACAAGGATGGTTGTGGCAAAATGGAATCAAGGCGCCTGCCACCTGCCATGTTTAATGTTTTTAATGTGACCCACAAACTCTAATGGTGTTCAGTGTGGCTAGTTCCTTACTAACTGTTGGTCAGATTTTGAAAAGAGAGCCTAAGTGAAATTCCTCTTTATAGTATTAGGTGATAATTGAGGCTCACCTCAAGAGCTATTCTTTCCAGAAAAGCTTTGGGATCCAAAGGAGCAAAGCCTACCTATGTCCTCGGTGGTGGAATTTCAGGAAAGGTAGCAGACCATAGAGGGCTGGGGATTTCTCTCTCATCAAATTTCAAATCTCAAAAAATTCTCATCTTCCATAAAGTTTCTTGGCTTTTCCTCCTCGAGTTACACATTTAGCCTACGCCAGTCTCTTTCAAATGAAGGGTCTCTTGAAATGTACAATCAGATTGCCAACTCCTGGAACCAGGGTGAAGGCGTTCATCTCAAAAAGCCTCTTCTCAGCAAGCTCTCTTTTTAATGACCAGTCCTCCTCGCCTACCCTGCCCTCCCATGAGGCCATGGGAGTGATTAGCAATGTGGGTGACCCCACCAGGCTCTGGAACGGGATTCCAGCCTTCAGATCTGTCTTAAAGTTTGTCAGCTGAGCAAAGAGCCCACATTGAAGCCCAGCAGGAGCCTGTCAGGGGAAGGAGAGGAGCTGCTAAGGCCTGTGGTGCCTCTGGGTTCCAGACTGTGCTTCAAAGGCGGCCACCAGCCCACTGAGGCCACCCCTGCGGGGGTGGAGGCAGCGTTCCGGCTCCACTCTCTGAGTCAAGGCCACTTTGGGATTTTTAAGCTGCTTTGGGAGTGACAGCTGTCACAGCATGTGCCCCGGAGGGAATTGTGGCGGGGGGGGCGGGGAGGGGGGGCGCGGACAGGATTTGGGACTAACTACAGGGTCTGTTCCCTGCTGCTCCAGTTTTTACTCTTTTTTTTTTTTAAGCAAATATAATTACAGACAGTAGTTTTAGGAGGCTGTGGCTGCTCCCAAAGTTGCCTTCTTTCAAAAACTGCACTGTATGTTGCTGAGAAAGCATCCTAAGTTATTTCCAGTGTGCATCAGACTTCACCTGTAGCCCTCCTTCCTCCGCTTATTGGTCAGAAGGCCCAAATTTTAAGGCACACAGGCAACTACCTTTTCCTGGCCCTTCCAGACCCTGTGACTTCTTCCTGTTCAGACCTGCTTGCCACACCTGCCATCTTCTCTGCTGGTCTGAAAGCTCTTTATGGGCAGAACTGTCTTGCTCACCTTTTTATCGCCTTTATTACCCAGCACCGGGACGTGCTCATGCTGCATGCTGTGTGACGTTGGCCAAGTCAGTTCACCACTCTAATCCTCAGGTTTCTTTACTATAAAATGAGGGACTTCAAAGAAATGGTCCCTTAAGTCCCATGTAGTGTTTATGTAGGGCAACATATCACCCAGTTCTGTTCTTATTGGCTGTATTACTATATACAAGTTATTACCTTCTGAGACTATTTTCATTTTTAGAAGGAGGGATAATACCCATTCCCTATAAGCTATATGAGTATTAAGTATTTATTATTATATAATTATTAAGAGCTAATTTCCTTGAGAGATATATATATATATGCCAAATATATATGTGTGTGTATATGTGCCATAAAATGAAATCTATTATTTTTGCCATAATCCAGGTCAGAAAATAGGCTTAAAGAAGTAGAATAACTGGTTCAAGTTCACATGGTTCAGAAATAGACAAGCTTATGTTTGAACCTAAGCCGTCTCCAGAGCAGCTTCTGTTGCATTTCCTGAGTTTGCATGAGATCAGTACTTTGTAAGTCAGCATGACAATAGCCCCCAAATCATCAACCATTCTCTTTGCCAGGAACAAATGTTTTGAAGGACACTTCAGGTCCTTTCTGTAACCTGACCTTGGCCTAACCTTCACCTTCCATGTTCATTAAGCATGCTTTAGATTCACACCACTTATTTTTCAAATGTGCACAGAACCTACCTTTGCTTGTGCTGGATTTTCCACCTACAATGCCTCTTCTCATTTATGTATGAACTCTCCTGGTGGAAACATTTTCCCTTCTTTGTACTCTCAACTCAAATGATTGTACTTCTAGGAAAACTTGTCTCGTTGCCATTCCCTTCACTTTCCCTAAGATTTGATTCAGTAATTCTCATACAGTAAAAGATCAGCAGAGGGAGACATTGTTATAAGCTTGTAAGGACTGGGAGTACATCATGGCTGGGTAGGGACTGAGGCCGGGCTGGAAGAATACTTTTGGATATTGGCATAATTCCTACAGAAAAGAATTCTGCATTTTTTATTCCTGTTAGTTGCCAAACTAATTGGGATATAGGATAAATAACATAAGGAAAAGATCACCGGGAGCAGATTTTTCAAAGCTTTGAGAGCCAGGATAAGGAATCTGGACTTCATTCTGTGGTTCGGCTTTGTACTCAATGGCTCTTAAGCCACCTGCCTCACCTGGAATACTTGTTAATAGTGAAGGTTCTGGCTCCATTCCAGTTGTACTGGATTCTAGCAATTCACAATTTAATAAGCTCCCTAAGTGATTGTAATATACCCTAAAGCTTGAGAAACTATGCTATAGGATTTGGTAGAATATATGAATGAGTCTTCAGGGTGGAACGGCTTTGGAGGACAAGGGAGTAGAGGAAACAGGGGACGAACTGAGGGCTCCAGCAATTGTCCTCAAAGATCATGGTTCCATATTCACCTTGATGGTTGACTCTGACCACACTTTGATTGCTAGAATCCTGCCATCTCCAATTAAAGCACTTTCTCAACTTTATCTTCCCACAAGCTGCAAGGCTGTCAAGTTACTATAACATGCATGGTCTTAAGGGCTGACTTTTGACTAGAACTGAGGTCTCTTGATGCCAGGCCAGGACATTTTTTGAAAAGTGACAACCAAGGGGTTAAGGTTATGTCCTTTTGATTAAAAATAAAGAGCAAATGTTCAGGTATCCCAGGGCACACTGCAGCTACCGTGAAGCCTTTGGTTATAAGGAAAATATTCAAGTCATGCCTTGTATTTGACTAAATGTACATAAATGGGGCAGAGGGTATTTTGAAATGTACATTTTCTGAATTATATTGTGGGGAGCCTAAATAGGCTGAAGGAAGCCCTGGGTTTGCTGGTACCATAAAATGCATGTGGATAAAGCCAGCTCTGCATATATCTGCAAATGCCACTCAGTGAGTGGAGAGAACAGAATCCTGATGGAGAGTATGTATGACTCAGCATCATCAGTGTTTCCATGGGTTTAGTGCAGCCTGAATCTTTAGAGGACCAGAGGGGTGGGAGATGGCAATGAGGGATTAAGGGAACAGAGGACTAGATAATAGTGTATCTTTTCAATCTATAAAGAACTTCTCAAACTCAACACCCAAAAAACAAATAATCAAGTCAAAAAATGGGCAGAAGACATGAACAAACACTTCTCCAAAGAAGACATACGAATGGCTAACAGATACATGAAAAAATGTTCATCATCATTAGCCATCAGGGAAATTCAAATCAAAACCACATTGAGATACCACCTTACACCAGTTAGAATGGCAAAAATGGACAAGGCAAAAAGCAACAAATGTTGGAGAGGTTCTGGAGAAAGGGGAACCCTCTTACACTGTTGGTGGGAATGCAAGTTGGTACAGTCACTTCGGAAAACAGTGTGGAGGTGCCTCAAAAAATTAAAAATAGAGCTACCCTATGACCTAGCAATTGCACTACTGGGTATTTACCCCAAAGACACAGATTTAGTGAAAAGAAGGGCCATATGCACCCCAATGTTCATAGCACCAATGTCCACAATAGCCAAACTGTGGAAAGAGCCCAGATGCCCTTCACCAGCTGAATGGATAAAGAAGATGTGGTCCATATATACAATGGAATATTACTCAGCCATCAGAAAGGATGAATACCCAACTTTTGCATCAACATGGATGGGACTGGAGGAGATTATGCTAAGTGAAATAAATCAAGCAGAGAAAGTCAATTATTATATGGTTTCACTTATTTGTGGAACATAAGGAAATAAGGAATAGCATGGAGGACATTAGGAGAAGGAAGAAAAATGAAGGGGGGAGGAAATCGGAGATAGAGATGAACCATGAGAGACTATGGACTCTGAGAAACAAACTGAGGATTTTAGAGAAAGGGGGGTGGGGGGATGGGTTAGCCCAGTGATGGATATTAAGGAGGGCACGTATTACATGGAGCACTGGGTGTTATACGCAAACAATGAACCATGGAACACTACATCAAAACTAATGATGTACTGTATGGTGACTAACATAACATAATAAAAAATTTTAAAATAGAAAATAGTGTATCTTTCCAGCTTTTCCTTTCCTTGTCTCATCTCAGAGAAGACCTATTATCAAATCTACCACCTACCTCCTTTCCTGTTACACATTGTATCTGAATCCCTCTAAAATCATATTTCTTTTGCAGTTATTGGCGCACACTTAAAATTGGCTGGTTATATTCAAGAATGAAGATTTACCTAAGGTTCAAGGGCTAGAGCTTTTAGAAACAGAGCTTTGCGAGAAGCAAAGCTGTGGGACTCTGGCTTAGTCCCACCATATTTCATTTTGTTTACCAGTACAGTATTTTTGGTCTAACCATTTCACTGGGAGTAGAGAGAGATGGACAGTGAGAGATTACTGGAAAACAACCATCTCTGTATGCTCAGCACCTGAACATCCAGTACCAACGCCTGATACACGGTAATTACTTAAGTGATAGGAATGAAAGGTGGAAATCAAGGCACCCCAAGGAAGGTTCATTTAAAAGTCATAAATTCTGATTGAAGGCTAAGACAGGAAAAACACAACAAAAGTAATTTCCTCTTTATCAGCAATTACTTTAAATGTGAATTGATCAAACTTTCCAATCAAAAGACAGAGATTGTCCAGCTGTAGAGTAAGATAGCCACTTCCAGCTCTGGCACCCAGGAATATCACTTAACCTCTTTGCACCTCCATTCCTCATCCTAAAATCAGGATGATGAGAGTCCTCCCTCTTAAGTCTGTTACGAGGATGACATGAGTTAATACATGGAAAGTTTAGGAAAAGAGCCTGTCACATAGCACACACTAACAGCTGCTTCTGAAGATAACACCACTGTTATGCTGACTGAGAGAATGCTGGTGTGCCCTCAACTGTGCTTGTAAGAAACAGAAAGGAAGGAAGAGTGTTTCAACAGACCATGGTGTGTGATCAATAAAAGACTTTCAAGTATAAAAATATATTACTTAGGTTAATGTCTACACATGAAAAAGAAAGGGACGCCTGGGTGGCTCAGTTGGTTAGGCGTCTGCCTTCAGCTTGGGTCATGGTCCTGGGGTCCTGTGATCCAGTCCTGCATGGGGCTCCTTGCTCAGTGGGGAGCCTGCTTCTCCCTCTGCCTGCTGCTCCCCCTCCTTGTGTTCTCTCTCTCTCATAAATAAATCTTAAAAAAAAAAAATGAAAGGGAAAGAAAATATTAGTCTGATGCAAAAAAAAAAGTGTACAATAAATTAGGGTTAAATGAGAGAAAAAAAGAGAATTAAGAAAAAGCATAATCCAACTATATGCTGTCTATAAGAGACTCATTTTAAATCCAAGGACACAAAAAGTTGAAAGTTAAGAATAGAAGAAGATACTCCAGGCAATTAATAACCTCAACATAGTAGGGGTGGCTATATTAGTATCAGACAAAATAGACTTTAAATCAAAAAAGTTTACAAGAGACAAAGAAGGACTTTATATATTAATAAAAGTTTCAAAACAACAGGATGATGTAACAATGATAAATATTACACACCTAATAACAAACCATCAAAATATATGAAGTAAAAATAGAATTGAAGGGTTAAATAAATAGTTCTATAATCATAGCTGGAGACTTCAATACCCTACTTTCAATAATGGATAGAACAACCAGATAGAAGATAAGTAAGGAAATAGAGGATTTGAACCAACATAATAAACCAACTACATCTAACAGAAATATATACAGAACAACAAAATATACATTCTTGTCAAGTGCATGTGGGACAATTTCCAGGACAGACCATATGTTAGGCCACAGATTAAGTCTCAAGATATTTAAAAAGATAAATATCATGCAAAGTATATTCCCCAACCACAACGAGATGAAGTTAGAAATTAACAATAGAAGGAAAACTGGAAAATTCACAAATTAGTGAAAATTGAACAACATACTCTTCTTTTTTTTTCTTAAAGATTTATTTATTTATTTTAGAGAGGAAGTGTGTGAGCAGGGGAAGGAGCAGAGGGAGAGGGAAAGAGAGAATCCTCAAGCAGACTCCCTGCTGAGTGTGGAGCCTGATGTGGGGCTTGACTTCAGGACCCTAAGATCATGACCTGAGCCAAAATCAAAAGTCGGCCACTTAACCAACTGAGCCACCCAGATGCCCCTAAATGACATACTATTAAACAACCAATGGATCAAAGAATAAATCTCAAGGGAAATTAGAAAATACTTAGAGATGAATGAAAATGAGAATACAACATACCAAAATTTATGAGATGCAGCAAAAGCAGTATTGGGGGGAAATTTATAGCTATAAATGCTGCCATTAAAAACAAGAAAGATCTCAAATCATAAACCTACACTTAGAAGTCAAAGAAAAGAAAGAATAAGAAAAAGAAGAACAAGCTAAACCCAAAGCTAGCAGAAGTGAGGAAATAATTAAGATTAGAGCAAAGATAAGTGAAATGGAGAATAGAAAAATAATAGTGAAAAATCAATAAAACCAAAAGTTAGTTCTTTGAAATGATAAACAAAATTGACAAAATTTTAACTAGATGAACTAGTACAAAAAAGACAGAAGACTTAAATTACTAAAAACAAAAAAAAGTGGGGACATTACTACTTATTTTACAGAAATAAAAAGGATTATAGAAGAGTATCACAAACAATTGTATACCAACAAATTAAATAACCAAGATGAAATTAAAAAATTCCTAGAAACACAAAACCTACCAAAACTAAATCACAAAGATAAAGTCTGAATAGACTTAAAACTAGTAAGGAGAATAAAGCCATATTCAAAAATCTCCTGACAAAGAAAAGCCCTGGACCTGCTGGTTTCACTGGTGAATTCTACCAAATGTTTAAAAAAGAACTAACACCAGCCTTCTCAAATTAAATGTGCAGAGGATCTGAATTGACTTTTTTACAAAGAACAAATACAGATAGCCAATAGGTACATGAAAAGATGTTCAACATCTACATCACTAATCATGAAGGAAATGCAAATGAAAACTACAATGAGATATCCATCTCATACCTGCTAGAATGGCTGTTATCAAAAAGACAAGAAATAACAAATGTTGGTGAGGATATGGAGAAAAGGGAGCCATCATGTATGTTGGTGGAAATATAAATTGTTGCAACCACTATGGAAAACAGTATGGAGGTTCCTCAAAAAATTAAAAATAGAACTATCATATGACCCAGCAATTCCACTTCTGGGTATTTACCCAAAGAAAATGAAAACACTAATTTGAAAAGATATATGCACCCACATGTTCACTGAAGCATTATTTACATAGCCAAGATACGGAAACAGCCTAAGTGTCCATCAGTGGATGAATGGATAAAGAAGACACACAATGACGTACTACTTAGCCATAGGGGGAAAAAAAAATCTTGCCATTTGCCACAACACGGACCCTGAGGGTATTATGCTAAGTAAAATAAGTCAGACAGAGGAAAACAAACAGTGTATCATTTTACCTAAATGTGAAATCTAAAAAATAAATGAACAAACAAAATAAAATTTATAGATGCAGATTGGTGATTGCCAGAGGGGAGGTGGTTGAAGAGGTGAGCAAAATGGGTGAAGGGGGTCAAGAGGTACAAATTTCTGGTTATAGGGTACCTGGGTGGCTCAGTCGGTTAAACATCTGCCTTTGGCTCATGATCCCAGAGTCCGGGGATCAAGTCCCGCGTCAGGCAACCTGGTCAGTGGGGAGTCTGCTTCTCCCTCTCCCTCTGCCCCTTCCCCTGCTTGTGCTCTCTCACTCTCACTCTTTCTCAAATAAATAAACAAAATCTTTTAAAAAACACAAATTTTTGGTTATAAAATAAATAAGTATGGGGATGCAATGTACATCATGGTGACTATAGTCAATAATATTGTATTATGCATTTGAAAGTTGCTAAGAGTATAAATCTTAAAAGTTCTCATCACAAGAAAAAAACAATTTTGCAATGCTGTATGGTGACATATGGTAACTAGGCTTATTTTGGTAATAATTTCACAGTGTATACAAATATCGAATCATTATGTTGTATACCTAAAACTAACATAATGATATATGTCAATTATACCTCAATTAAAAAAATACTTTTCTAAAAAATTGAAAAGGAAGAAATATGTTGTCATTCTTTGAGGTCAGCATTACCCTGTTACCAAAGCCAGACAAAGACATTTCCAGAACAGTAAAAACTACAGATCACTAACTTTTATGAATATTGTTGTAAAAATCCTCAACAAAATAGTAGCAAACTCAATTCAGCAACATAGTAAAAGAATTACACACCATCACCAAATGGGATTTATTCCTGGACGCTTCAACATATGTAAATTGGTCAATGTAATATACCACATTAACAGAATGAAAGAAAAATAAACATCTGATTATCTCAATTGATGCAGGAAAAGCATTTGACAAAATACAATACCCTTTCATGATAAAAACCTCAACTAGGAATGGATGGAAACTACTTCAATATCATAAAAGCCATATATGAAAAAAACAAAGCAAACATCATACTCAACAGTGAAAGACTGAAAGCTTTTTCTCTAAGACCAGGAACAAAGCAAAGATGCTCATTTTTTCCACTTTTATTGCACATAGTACTGAAGTCCTAGCCAGAGCAATTAGGCAAGAAAAAGAAGGAAAAAAGCCTATCAATTAGAAAAGAAAAAGTAAAATTTTGTCTGTTTACAGATCATATGATCTTATATGTAGAAAAATCCTAAAGATTACACACACACACACACACACAAGCTGTTGGAACTAATGAGTGAATTTATTAAAGTAATAGGACACAAAATCAACACACAAAAATCAGGGGCATTTCTGTTCCCTAACAATGAACAATCTGAAAAAGAAATTAAGAAAATTATTTTATTTCCAATAGCACACACACACACACACAATTTAATCAAGGGGATGGAAGCTTTGCACAATGGAAAATATAAAACATTGCTGAAAGAAATTAAAGAACACATAAACAAATGGAAACAATGGATTATTAAGGTGTCAATAACTAAAACCATCTACAGATTCAGGGCAATCATTATCAAAATCCCAGTTTTTTTTGTTTGTTTGATTTTTTTTTTTTCCAGAAATAGAACTCATCCTAAAAGTCATGTAGAATACTAAGGGACCTCGAATAGCCAGAACGATCTTGAAAAAAAAAACCAAAAAACAAAGCTGAAGTCTTCATACTTCATTATTTCAAAACTTAATCAAAGCTACAGTAATCAAAACAGAGTGCTACTGGCATAAAATAGACATACAGACTTATAGAATAGGATAGAGAATCTAGAAATAAACCCTCACATATGCAGATGAATGATTTTTGACATCGACTAAGACTATTCAATGGAGAAAGCATAGTCTCTTCAAAGAAATGGTGTTTGGAAACTGGATATCCACATGAAAAGAAAAAGAAGTTGGACCCTTACCTAACACCGTATACAAAAATTCACTCAAAATGGATCAAAGACCTGAATGTAAGACTGAAAACTATACAACTCTTAGAACAACACATAGGGCAAAGTTTTATGACAGTGGATATGACACTGTTATCTTGGATCTGATGTGAAAGGCATAGGCAACAAAACAAAAAATAGACAAACTGGACTTCATGATAGTTTTTTTTAAATTGTACCTCAAAAGGCATTGTCAACAGAATAATAAGGCAACACAAAGAATGGAAGCCAATATTTGCAAATCATATCTCTGATAGGGGATTAATATCCAAAATTTATAGAGAACTCCTAAAACTCAGCAACAAAATAACAAACCACCTGATTTTTAGAAGGGCAACAAACATAAATAGACATTTCTCCAAAGAAGATATATATGTAGACAATAAACACATGAAAATATGCCCAACACCACTAATTATTAGGAAAAGGCAAATCAAAACCACAATGAGTACCACCTTTTACCCTTTAGGATGGCTATTATCAAAAAATTAGAAAACACATGTTGGCAAGGATGTGGAAAAATTGAAACACTTGTGCACTGTTGGTGGGAATATAAAATGGTGCAACTATTGTGGAAAACAGTATGGAGGTTCCTCAAGAAGTTAAAAATAGCATTACCATATGATCCAACAATGCCACTTCTGGAGACATGCCCGAAAGAATTGAAAGCCGTGTCCCATGTTCATAGAAATATGAATCACAATAGCTAAAACATGGAAGAAATCCAAGTATCCACTGATCAATGGACAGATACACCAAATGTGGTACATATATACAATGAAATATTCAGTCATAAAAATAAAATTATGACATATGTTACAACATCTATGAACCTTGAGGACATTATGCTAAGTGATAAGCCAGCTACAAAAGGACAAATACTGTATGGCTCCACTTAGATGTGGAATTTAGAGTAGTCAAAATCACAGAGACAGATCATAGAATGGTGGCTGCCAGTGGTAAGGAAGGAGGTAGGAATGAAAAGTTATTATTTAAGGGGTAGAGAGTTTCAGTTTTACAAGATGAAAAGAGTTCTGGAGATAGAAGGTGGTAATGGTAGCACATTATTAATATATTTAATACCATTTAAGTGTATACTTAAAAAATGGTTAAAATAGTAAATTTTATGTATTTTACCAAAACAGAGAATTTAAAAAAGGACACAGGGGTCAATCTGAAAGAGCTCCTAATAACCAATCTTCAATACCATAAGCAACAAAATCATTCTGAATGTTACAATAGTGCATTATACAAAAGTATAAAATAAAATAGGGGTGCCTGGCTGTCTCAGTCAGTGAAGCATGCTACTCTTGATTTTGGGATTGTGGGTTTGAGCCCCATGTTGGGTGTAGAGATTACTTTACTTAAAAATAAAATATTTTTTAAAAAGTATAAAATAAACATTTGTAAGTCTGTACTGATTCAAATAAGTTATTGAATAAATAAATGGCGGGAGTCTGCTTCCCCCTAGAATGACCGTACTTAGTGACTCACTTCCAGAGAACAGAGTAGGGAAAGGCAGAACTGATAACTCTGCAGTGGAGAAATATGACAAAAACTACCTCAACCATTGATGAAGATTAACATTGTCCATTATATTATGTCCATACCATGGGCTCTATGATGCTCGATAACAGAACACTTTACTTCTGTGGTATTCCTTCCATAAACCCATAATCCCAGTCTAATCATGAGAAAAACAGAAACAAACCTGGATTGAAGAATATTTTACAGGATGCCTGGCCCATATTCCTCAACATGGTCGAAGTCATGAAAATTTAAAAAAAAAGACTTAGAAACTGTCACAGATAAAAGAGGGCAGAGGAGGTGGCAACTGAATGCAATGTGGTGCCTACCCTGCTTGGATCCAGAAAGGGACAGTACAGAAACAGTGAAATCAACATAAAGTCTGGAGTTTAGTTAATAGCTAATGTCAGCTTCACACTTTTGACAAATGTACTATGGTAATGTAAGATGTTAACAGTGAGAGACAGTGAGTGAGAGATATATGAGAATTTTCTGTCCTACTTTGCAGTGTTTCTGTAAATTGAAAATGATTCCAAAACAAAAAGTTTAGTTTAAAAAGATTAAAACAGTTCAGCTATTTTCCAGTGGGTACACAATGGTATTTTGGTTTACCTAGAATTTAAACTGATAAATAAAAAACAAACTATTTTTTTAAGATTGATTGATTGATTTAGAGAGTAGGGGGAGGGGCAGAGGAAGAGGGAGAATCCCAAGCAGACACCCTGCTGAGCAAGGAGCCCTATGCAGTGCTCCATCCCAGGACCCCAAGATCATGACCTGAGCTGAAATCAATAGTCGGTTGCTTAACTGACCAACTGAGCCATCCAGGTGCCTCAAAAAACAAATTCTTTTTTAAAGAGCCAAAAATGGGACGCCTGGGTGGCTCAGTCTTTAAGCGTCTGCCTTTGGCTCAGGTTATAATCCCAGGGTCCTGGGATTGAGCCCCACATCAGGCTCCCTGCTCAGTGGGGAATCTGCTTCTCTTTCTTCCTCTGCCTCTCTCCCCTCTCAAGCTCTCTATCTCTCTCTAATAAATAAATAAAATATTTTTTAAAAATAAATAAATAATAAATAATAATAATATAGCCAAAAATTAGGGGCACCTGGGTGGTGCAGTCATTTGGACATCTGACTTGGTTTCGGCTCAGCTCATGATCTCAGGGCCATGAGATTGATCCCCACATGGAGCTCTGTGCTCAGCACAGGGAGCTTAAGACTCTCTCTCCCTCTCCCTCTGCCCTTGCCCCGCACACTCTCTCTTTCAATCTCTCTCTCTCAAATAAATAAATAAATCTTTAAAAAAAAAAAAAAGAGCCCCACATGAAACCATTTAGGATGACTGACCATGAATTACATACTTCCTGCAATCTACTCTTGAAGAAAATATATTGTGTGAACAAAAATTTGGAAACAGTGAAACAGCGATAGCTAGAGAGCTTAATTTCTAAGGTCAAGTTCATTTCCATAACAAAACCAAGCTTCAGAAATGTTTTATTTTTTTATTATTATATAGTTTTTTAAAAAATATTTTATTTATTTATTTGACAGAGAGAGACACAGCGAGAGAGGAAACACAAGCAGGGGGAGTGGGAGAGGGAGAAGCAGGCTTCCCGCGGAGCTGGGAGCCCGATGCGGGGCTCGATCCCAGGACCCTGGGATCATGACCTGAGCCGAAGGCAGATGCTCAACGACTGAGCCACCCAGGCGTCCCAGAAATGTTTTTTTTAAAGGTGGAGGTGCTGTTAGCTTTACAACACTTATACCTAAGAATATCTCATTTTTGGTCTATTTTTAGTGGCTTAGTCTTATCTTTTGTCAAGAACTCAGATATG
Source organism: Neomonachus schauinslandi (assembly GCF_002201575.2). Taxonomy (NCBI): domain Eukaryota; kingdom Metazoa; phylum Chordata; class Mammalia; order Carnivora; family Phocidae; genus Neomonachus; species Neomonachus schauinslandi. Next base: position 106,628,411 of record NC_058409.1, on the reverse strand, counting down.
CGGGGCACCTGGGTGGTTCAGTCCTTGGGCGTCTGCCTTTGTCTCAGGTCATGATCCTAAGGTCCTGGGATCGAGCCCCACATCCGGCTCCCTCCTCAGCAGGAAGCCTGCTTCTCCCTCTCCCACTCCCCCTGCTTGTGTTCCCTCTCTCGCTGTGTCTCTCTGTCAAATAAATAAATCAAATCTTAAAAAAAAAAAAAAGAACTCAGACATGCTACACAGCCCAGTGAACCTATTAGTTATCATTATGAGTCCAGGCCATTACCTTGTCTTTTTGGTTTTGTTTGGTTTTGGTTTTGCTTTACAATTTTTGTAGGAAGGGAAACTTTGTGTTCAAGTCAAGACTCATTTGTGAGAACAAAAGTAGCTCAGAATACAGGAAACCATGGCAGGAAAGGAAGGGAGGGAGGGGGAGGGGGGGAGAGGGAAAGAGAGGGAGAGGGGGTGAGGGAGGGAGAGGGAGAGGAAGGAGGGAGAAGGAGGGAGGGAGAAGGGGGGGGGGGGAGGGGGGGGGGGGGGAGGGGGAGGGAGGGAGGAAGGGAGAGGAAGGGAGAGGGAGCTAGGGAAGGAGAGGGAGGGAGGGAGGGGGGAAGAGAGAAAGAGAGGGCGAGGGTGCAAGGGAGGGAGAGGTAGGGAGAGGGAAGGAGAGGGAGGGAGGAAGGGATAAGGAGGGAGAGGAAGGGAGAGGAAGGGAGAGGGAGGGAGGGAAAGGAGGAAGAGGAAGGAAGAGAAAGAGAAGGGGAGAGGGAAGAAGGGAAGGCCCTTTCCTTATCTGCTACTCATTGTTGCTCTGGTAGTTCTAAGATACATTTAAACACATCAATATACAAAACAGACCCAACTTTCTCAGCTGCTGAGGGCCATAAAGAAGAGAAAAGCAAACTGAGAATATGAAATAATGCAGTGACAGCTTCCTCAGAGTGTGTAAGCGGACAATGAAGTAAGTGACTAGCTCCTAAAGCCCAGACATGTATTGATTAATGCACTGTCACCAGGGCATATGAAGCTGCAAGGGTCAGTGAGGTGGAATTAGGCTCTGAGCATGAAGTAGATAAGTGATGGACCCAGGATTAGAATTATGTTTCCTTTCAGAACTCACATGCTCCACTTTTAAACCATACTATCTCTAAATACAGTAATTTTGCGGCCATACATGTTGTTTCTATTAAAATTAGGATCGATAGCCATCTTTAGTCATACAACAGGCTACACCTGATTTTTTTTTCTCTAGAAGTACAATTTCTAGGTTTCAGGATGTGAATATTTGAATCAATACTTCATTAAATTGTTTTCTGTGACAATTGCATCAATTGATAATGAGCTTAGTTCTGCACTCTTATCACAATATCTCTAACATGGAGCCTTATTATTTTGAGCCCTTATTTTTCAGTCACATTAAATATCTGGTTTTCTTTGTTTTTTTTCCCAAAGATTTATTTATTTATTTGAGGGGGGACAGAGGGAGAGGGAGAGAGAGAATCTCAAGCAGACTCCACGCTGAGGCTGAGCCCAACCTGGGGCTTGATCACACAACCCTGAGATCATGACCTGAGCCGAAATCAAGAGTTGGCTGCACAACCGACTGAGCCAGCCAGGCAACCCTTAAATATCTGGTTTTCATTTGCATGTCTTGAGTACATGTGTGGCTGGACTGGACTTTTAATTCTTGGGTATTGGCTGTTTGTAATCACACTTTTGTTTTTATTTTTGTTTTTTGGTACGTGATTTTGTTTTATGGCCCTCACTCAAGGGCTCATTTATTTTCAAACAGTTATTGAATGTGTACCCCATGTCAGGTATTTTGCCAGATGCCAGGACTATATTGGTGCACAAAATAGCTTCAATTCATGCCTTATTTACAATCCAGTGGAGATAACAGACATTGCACAAATAATGAGGAGTGAAATGAGAAGAGCAGGCTGCTTTGGTAGCACATATCAGGAGGGCCTATTATAATTTGGAGGTTCAGGAAAGGCTTCCCTGAAAAGACACTAAGATAAAAAGTATGAATAAAATCAGCTAGGTGGAGGGAAGAAGGCTGCTAACAACATGTACAACAGCCCTAAGATAAGGGAAATCCTTTCTATTGGCTTTAATGGGTTTGGTGGGGAGGGGGTTCATTTTTCTTGATAGCTTAAAACTCTATACATTAAGGGTATTAATCTTTAATGTCATTTGTTATAAACATCATTTGTCCCTTTCCTTACATTCTAATTTGTGTTTTCACTCAGAAAATGTTTTGATTTCTTTTTGTGTATACTTTAATATACTTTAATATAACTGGTCTTTTTTTTCTGCTACAAAACTTAATATTCTCCAGCTAACAGATGTGTGGCATCCATTTTACTCAGCTTAATCTCCTCCTGTGGCCAGAACCATTTTCCCATTTCTTTCTCTCTACTACCGCCACTAACACAGTATCTGTTAGCAATTGCTGTGTAACAAATCAACCTAATGCCTAGTGGCTTAAAACAACAATCCTTTATTATTGCTCAGACGTCTAAGAGTTTCCTAGGTGTCTGTGCTGATCTGAGCTAGACTGGCAGGACTCACTTACACATCTAAGATCTGCTAAAACCCAGCTGGGGGGTTCTAGCTTGACCCCTCAGATATCTGAGACCTCAGCTTGGACAGCTTGGCTGATTTAGCTTTGTTGCACATGACTTTCATCCTGCCAGTTGGACTTTTCTTCTAGTGGAGCCCAAGTTTCAAAGGAATGAGCCAAAATGTGCAAGACCTAGTCATGAAACTGGCCTAACACAATTTCTGCCATATACTATCTGCTAAAGCAAATTATAAAACTACTAATACACTCAACTGCTGAGGAAATACATTCCACCTCTTCATGGGAGGAGCTACAAAGGGTGCGGATAGAAGAAGTGATGAAGAATCAGGGTTATTTTTGCAATCAACTCTAACTGCCAAATGGAATTTTTGTTTCTAGTTTAAAGTCTTGCTCCTCCTTCGAATCCCAGTTCAAACTCACTGAGTTATTTTTCATGCTAAGCATCCCACTATCTCACACTTATGTAGCACATCCTTTACCCAACACTGTGCAAATGCTTTAGGTCCTTACTTGATTTAATCCCCACAATAAATGAGACAGGTACTATTATTGCTCCCATTTTGTAGTTGAGGAAACAGGTTCTGAAGCAGCTTTTCTCAAGGACTCAGCCAGAAAGTAAGAGCCTACACCCCAATTCAAGTATAACATAGAAGTTTATGGTTTAACCCAAGCTTCTGCCTATTTAAAAGTCTAAACTATTTATGGAAGGCCATAAAATACATTATATTAAATCAAAATAGCCATATATCACTTTCTGCTAAGTCAAATTAGATTAAATAGTATAAACAGAGGTATAGATCTGCTCTAGGAGTCAACACTGAGAGTGCTGTTCATTAATTTACTTTCTTTCTACACATTAGAAGTAAGACAACATTATTCAGTTTTTAAGAAGGGGTTCAGTCTGGGGCGCCTGGGTGGCTCAGTCAGTTAAGTGACTGCCTTCAGCTTGGGTCATGATCCTAGAGTCCTGGGATTGAGTCCCACATCAGGCTCCCTACTCAGCGGGGAGTCTGCTTCTCCCCCTCCCCCTGCTCATGCTATCTCTCTCGCTCTCTTTCAAATAAATAAATAAAAATCTTTTTTTTTTTAAAGAAGGGGTTCAGTCTGGTTCACAGCAGTGTAGTTAGAGAAATCCCTGCTTTAAAGGAGATAAGGCAAGGTGAGATTTTACAGTACACTTGGATTCACTGAGCTCAGACATCAGGTCTTCTATATATGCCCGGATCCCCTGGGCCTAGCACAGTGTGAAGGATGATAAGCATAACTGTAGAACTAGAAACTCTTAGAGATCATCTTAGTACAAACTTGTATTTGATAAGAAACAGACCCATAGAAGAGGTTTAGCTGACTCCCAGCCACTTGGACAACTGGGGACACATTCTGGACTTAACACCATTCTGCCTACTCTCAGCTCTGAGCTTCCTGTCCTGTCTTTGCTTGATGTACTCAAATACTAAGGAAGAGTATTTCCTTTCCTTGAGGTTTTTGTTTTGTTTTGTTTTGTTTTGTTTTCTCCAACTCATAAACTTGCCGGACTCAGTGCTTCGGGGAGTGTTAAAGCAGAATGCGCTTATTTACTTTTATTTTTTTTTTTGTACCATTTTCCTTCTTTTTTATGATCCTGGCTTCCGACCGTGTGGCAGAAACACATAAAAATTGGCATAAAAGTAGGAAAATGTGCCCCAGCTGCTGTATTAACTATGAAATAAGTTTAAATGCCTCCAAACCGGGTCTGGTCTCCTATCCTTCAGCTTCTACAGTGGCTCATCCTTAAGTATTCTTTTTGCCTACATTATAGAGGGCCTGGTGTAGGGGGTAAAGACACCTCCAGCTTGCCAATAGCTTCATGGCAAATTGTCATGTAGGCTCTGGCCGCTCTTTCATTGATGAGCAGAGAGGGAGCAAGAAAGAGCAGAGCTCCAGGTCTATCTTAGAAAACACAGGTGAAAACCACCTGAATATGGATTTATCATCACTGGGGCCCTAAGAGGGCCAGAGGGACAAACTTTTGGGCAGAAGTTAGAAAATGAGAAGGTCATGCCTGGTACTTGTGCTTTCAAAGCCCCTTTTTGGTGAATTTGAAGAAGGGCAGCCAACCCTGCAACATTCCTAGCCCCTCTGCATGCTCTCCTCCCTTCCCCTTGGTGTAATCACAGTGGTAAGTTACGTTACATCACTGCCCTACCCAAGACTCTCCCATCCTTTCTTCCTGCCCTCAGCACGATGCATGAGCTCCAAGTCAGGGCTCACAGGACCATGCTCCTTAGAGCCTCTGCTCTTCACACACTCTCATCTCTCCCCATCCTGTCTTCCATGGGTCCACAAATGAGCTGTGTCCCTTCTCCTCCCCAGGTCTGTGCACATGCTCTTCCTTCGGCCTGGGCATCCTTTTCTCCCATTCCCAATCCCAACCCCCTTTCTAAGTCATGGCCTAGACCTTTTCAAAAGGCTTCATGACACAGGCTTTCACTCCCTGCCCTGGGTTCTGCCTGTAATCCACAGCATCCTTATAGCACTGTTTTGTTGATGTACGAGAACGGTTTGTGGAGTGTGCCAAATTATGTTTTAATATGCATCTCTACCACGAAGCATGGTGATAGAGATCAGTTTAGTTAGTGGTTAAGACAGTAAACCCTCTGTGCTTAATTCCTGGCTCTATCACTTATTAGTTGTGTAAATTTGAGAAAGCCACGCCTCTGTGAAATAAGAATAATCCTATGACCTACATCATCGGGTTATGCTGAGAATTACACACTAGCTCATGTAAGGTTCCTAGTAGAGTGCCAAAGGCCCCAAACATTAGCTGTTATTATTATGGTGCTCAGTGAACAAATAGGCTGAGTGAATAAAAAGCGAAGCTCTCTGCTCTAGGTCTTCATGAACTTGCTCCTTAACAATGGATAAATCACCTTGCCTCTCTAGGTTTTAGTTTCTTCATCAGAAATCTTAGAAGACTCAGCAAAATTATCTCCAGGCAGAAGACATTGGTAGTTTTGTTGTTAATCTCTCCAAAAACTTTTCATGTAGGTGAGTAATTTGACAAATGAGAAAAATAAAGCCCAGAGAGGTAAGGTGACTTGCCTAAAATCTTGTAGGAAAGTGGAAGGACCAAATCTAAAATTTTAGCACTAACAACCCAAGGCTAATATCTTGTTCCAATGATATTATATTAGGCTTTATCTTGAGCAGAAGGAATCCTACTTCATCTTTATCCCATCATGTTGTATGTAGGCAAGATAAGAATCTTCTTAAGATCATAGACTTTTAGAGCTACAGTGAACTTTAAATTTATTCTAATTCTATAGATGTAGCAATGCAGACTCAAAAAGTAAAGTTCACTCAAGGTTATATAGCATTGTTGTGGGCTGCCTCTCATGGGCAACAAGCCCTTGATGTGCCTTTCTTGGCTCGAGGCCTCGGTTTGCCTAGAATGTAAATTCCTTCTTATATGATAGGTCCTTCATTAAGAGTCAGTTAAGTATAATCAACAAAGCAGATAAAATAATTTAAACTGGGGCTGTTTATAAATGGCATTTGCTGCTACTAAGCATGAATTTAATAGAGAACAAACTGGTGGTTGGTTACTGGAGGAAAGGTAGGTGGGGGGAAGGTGAAATAGGTGATGGGATTATAAGTACACTTGTCATGATGAGCACTGAGTAATGAATAGAATTGCTGAATCATTATACTGTATACCTGAAACTAATATAATGGTGTAGGTTAATTATACTTGAATTAAAAATAAATTAATTAATTTAAAAAGTATATGGGCAATAACTGACTTCAAATAGAAAAATCAAAGACTGTAGAATATTTGGAAATTTTAAAAAAAGCATGAATTCAAAGACTCCCATTACATGGATAATGGATAGAACTCAATGATGTTTCCATTAAACATTATTTATTTTATTCAGTGACATGTTTGAGTACTTACTATGTGCTAGGGCCTATTCTAGATACTTGGGATACTGAAGTAAATAAAAAAAAAAGTCCCAGGGGCGCCTGGGTGGCTCAGATGGTTAAGCGTCTGCTTTCGGCTCAGGTCATGATCTCAGGGTCCTGGGATCGAGTCCCGCATCGGGCTCCCTGCTCCTTGGGAGCCTGCTTCTCGCTCTGCCTCTCTCTCTCTCTCTCATGATTAAATAAATAAAATCTTTAAAAAAAAAAAAATAAAAAAATAAAAATAAAAAAAAAAAATAAAAAAAAGTCCCTTATTTATAATAATTGATTCAAATATATTTCATCATTCATTATTTACCTTCAGATTTGGACTACTCTTGATTATTTTTTAATTTTTTTGAGTATAAGTGACACACAATGTTACACTAGTTTCAGGGGTACAACAGAGCAATTCAATTTCTCTATAGTCATGCTATGCTCAGTACAAGTGTAGCTACCATCTATCACCATACAACGCTATTACAATAACACCGACTATATTCCCTATGCTGTGCCTTTCATTCCTGTGACTTATTCATTTCATGACTGGAAGTCTGTATCTCCCACTCCCCTTCATCCATTTTGCCCATTCCCCTCCCCAACTACCATCAGTTTGTTCTCTATATTATAGGTATGATTCTGCTTTTTGTTTGTTTTGTTTTTTAGATTCCACATATGAGTGAAATCATATGGTATTTATCTTTCTCAATCTGACTTGTTTCCCTTAGCAAAATACCCTCTAGACCCATCCATGTTATCACAAATGTCATGATCCCATCCTCTTTTATGGCTGCATAATATTCCATTGCATATGTATATAAGCTACATCTCCCTTATCTATCACTGGGCACCTAAGTTGCTTCTATATCAGATTAATTTTTTTTATTTAAATTCAATTAGCCAAGGTAACAGGTTAATTATAAATATGTGTTACCCAAATGGTTCTGCCAATGATTTTAAAAGCTTGGTATTTATGAAATCAAGTTGTATGTAGATTCTTAGTGGATAATGGGTTGGCTGATTATTCCATGGTATCAGGCTAAGATCATCATTGCAGTGCTATTTGCTTTGGGCATTTGTTTTTGTTCTGATCCAAGCCCACAGATGCTATCCATAGCCCTGGTCAGTTATAAAATGCTCATCCGAGAAAAGGTGGATCTGCCTCTTACAGAGACACACTTAGCACATTCCATCCCATGTAATCTTAACTATAGCAATGTTCTCTTTCAGCTTAGCAGACTCTGTATTGATGGTGTTTTTATCAATATCTTCTCTGAAATGTGAGTTGAAAGGATCTGTAGAGAGTATTTCACAAAATCTGTGTTCCAGAAATGGAGAAAGAATTGTCCAATAGCACACTGTAAGTGAGATGAGTCAGACCTAAGAACAGGGTCTCCCAACTCCCTGTGATACCTTTGCTACGAATATAGTCCTCTAAGTGAACCTGAGAAATGGGCAGGAGATGAAGATGCCTTTATTTTATAGATGGAGACAAGAAGGCCTGAGAAGGGAAGTGGCTTGTCCAGGGCCACATGGCTGCAAAGCAATTGAGGTGGGTCCAGAACTCAATATTCATAACTCCAGTGATATGCGCCCCTACTGAAGATGACCTGGGGATTGTACACAAGCCCAGAAATTAGTGCCAAGGAGGCCTAATTTTAAAGTAGTGTGTCAGGTTGCAGGTGTATAGGACTGGTTTCTGGATTTACCCATTCGGGTTTAAGTTTTGGCTCCTCCACCTACTAGCCTCATGACCTCTTACCAGAGAGACTGTGACAGAGGCCTTGAAGCTACATAGAGAAACCGAGAAGCCTCACTGAACGCAGCCTTCCAGCTGCCCCTACCAAGTTTCCTGAAATGTGAGCAAAACCATCTTGGACCTTCCAGAATAAACCAGCTGCCAAGTGAATACCAGAAGAATTGCCCAGCCAAGCCCTGCTCATATTTCTGATGCACAAAATCATGTGATATAATAAAATGTGATTTAAGCCATCAGGCTTAGGGCTGGTTTGTCATGCACAAATAGATAACCAGAAGGCTCTTGTATTCTTAATACCTAGCGCAATATTTAACATATGGTAGACATTCAATAAATATTTTTTGAATATTGACTGGGTAAAGGCCATTGGGACAGCCTGGAGAGAGAATAATAACTAACATTCTGTACTGAATGCTCAGCCTGTGCCAGGTGCTTATTAACTCTTCACAACAACTTTATGAGGGATATTTCCCTATTCTCCTCATTTTGCAAATGTCAAAACTCAAGCACAAAATTTGAAATAATACCTAGGGAGGTCAGAGAACTAGGAATATAGAAAATAGTAATAGATGGGCATACTCTTACTATACTCATACATACTTACTCATACTCATACAAATAAGAGCATACTCTTATGCTATGCTGTCTTTAGATAGTAAATTTCAACAGCTAAAGAAGCATTTGGAAGTTCCTACAGTGAGGTGGGGAATGTATATGTCATACCATGGCCATACAAAAATAAAAAGAGCCAAACATGCTATAGATACACAGATTTTGAGCCTGGCTTCAGTCAAGGTAATTACACTCCTTCTTCCTAGATCCCCTTGACCTTGGCCCTTAAGTCAAATCATGTTGCCATTTGGAATGAGGGCTTTGCAATTAGACCTGGCTTCAAATAATGATTGTGCCACATATTTCTTACTCAGTTTTCAACGTTATTTTGCCTGAGTCTCAGGTTGCAAAATTCAAATAGGGATAATGATACTTCTATCTAATTAGGTCATGGTGGTTGAATGGGATCTCTCTAAGAGGAGAGTGATCTGGGAAGCATGTACTAACTCTTTAGTAAATGGTAACTAAAAACTGAAAATCTGAAAATTAACAGAATGGAAACCCAAGGAGGCAAGTCTTCTTCCTCTGGAGCTTATTCTCTCTTCAGGCACTGTTTGAAAATTATTTCCCCTGGATAGACTAATCTTATACAACATTATATTGTATAAGTCCAAAAACATGTCAAAAGAAGGAAGGCCTCAAAGACCCACAGATGGGGGTTCCAGCTCTCACTTCACCAGTCATTAAATCAATAACTTTGGGGCATTTGTTCACTAAGGCTGTTTCTCAATATGTAAAGAAAATGCCGTTCAGGGCTGCATTAGGTGAGATGATGATAGTGCTCTTAATGCCCCTCAAAAACCAGCACCAGGCTCATGTCTCCCCTGAAACTTCACCAATGAGCAGTGATATCCTGCTGTTCTGAACCCTTCTTTTAGCCATGCCATTCCCTTACTGAATAGATCTTTGCTGTGCACCCACTCTGGGCCAGTGTTGGAAATATAGTAGTCCTTGCCTAAGGGGGATGAGAACTGAGAGAAAAGGATGGTCATCAGATGTTTGCTTACCAGTGTTAAGCACCTTATGCCCTCTTTCCACGTGTCTGCCTCCCCGCGCAGTTTAACAAACTCACTAGGACAAATACCTCTTAAATCTTTCTACTTCTCGCCATTTCCAATAGACCTCCCTGGTCTGTCTATACAACCATACTCTCTTGTCTGGTTGATAAGAGCCTCCTAACTGTCTCACTGCATGCTCTTGGGTTACCCCCAAATTCACTCTCAGTGATGCAGTCAGAGTGATATTTTTACAAGGCAACTTAGATAGGATCGTTCCCCCCATTTAAAGCCCCTACCAACCCAGTGATTCTTCTTTGCCTTTTGGAAATACAACAAAATCTGTAATGTGGTCCGAAAGGCCTCTGTGGGTCAGCTCTCACTATCCCCTTTAGCCTCGTTCTATATTACTCTACCTTTGCCATAGTTCTGTTCCTCATGCACTCTACATTCCCTCCTTCCATGGGGCTGCTCTGCCTAGAATAATAGTTTGCATTCTCTAAGTCACTATCAGCAACTATGAAAGCCCAATTGGACTGACTTGATAATTTTGCTGCAGGCTGGTTCTTGGCAAAAATTGGTGGTTATTTGATCAATGTTTTTTAGAACCAAAAAATTTGAGAGCAAAACAGACCAGATCTGTCACCTTCCCCAGGCTTTTCATTGGATAATGGAGGAAACAAAATGGGAATTGAGAAGGCATATGCCAAAGGTTATAAATTGACAGAATGGTAGAAGAATAAGCATGCCAATGGAATTGATACTCTTCCTCTTCCTGGCAGGTTTAAAATAGACCCAGCATTTTCCCAGGTATGCATGCTGCTCTTGGCTGTGGTATAAATATCACAGGAAGGTGTTGGAGTCTGAGCCTTGGGCTGCAAGGCCTTGATTTGCAGCTCAGACACTGCCTGACAATTCTTTGCCACTACTTGTCATTGCTGAGCCCACTTAAAATGGATCCCACTCACACAGGAAGAAAAAAAATAAATGACCAATGAATGTATAAGGAGATGTTCAAGCTCATTACTAACCAGGGAAATGCAAACACAAGCAACAACAAGAGTGCATTTTTCACAGATCAGATTGGCAAATATTAAAAAGATGAATCATACCCAGGGTACAATCTTAAGGGTGTCAAGAAATGGTGCTTTCATAAACTGTTAATGGGAATGCACGTCAGGAAAACCTGTTGCAGAGCAATTTAGCAAACTCTACTATCTTAAACATGCAGACTTTGATGGAGCAATCCCACTTGTAAAGCTCTGTCCTGTTGGAACAGTGCAGAGACTTTCATAAGGCCACAAGGCAGATTGCATGTAATCGTGAAGAATCAGAAACAACTCACAAGTCCATCAGTAGAGAAAAAAACTAGGGTACACTGACTTAATGGGTAGGATATAGTCAGTTTTTATGAGAAGATCTATAGGTACCAACAAGTTACAGAAAAAAAATAGCATGATGTGTAAGATGAACTGTGTGAAAAGTGGAATTGGTAAGGGAGTATAAAAGTGAGTATTTCATGTTTTATTGCATGTATTCATGCTGTTTAAAACTTTTGTAGTTTCTATAGTTATTTAAACTTTAAAGCCAGGGGTGCCTGGGTGTCTCAGTTGGTTAAGCGTCTGCCTTCGGCTCAGGTCATGATCTCAGGGTCTGGGATCAAGCCCCGTATCGGGCTCCCAGCTCAGCGGGGAGCCTCCTTCTCCCTCTCCCTCTCTTACTCCTCCTGCTTGTGCTCTCTCTCTCTCTATCAAATAAATAAATAATCTTAAAAAAAATTTAAAAATAGACCTTAAAGCCATAAGGAGAACAAAAGGAAGAAAAATAAAGAGGATCCCGATCACTTTCCTAATTTTGATTATATCAGATTCCTGCCTTTCCCAGAAGCCAGAGGCTGCTCGCATTACTTGGTTCCAGGCTGCATGTCTCTGAATTCTGCTTACTTTTTAAAAAAAATTTTTTATTATTATGTTAATCACCATACATTACATCATTAGCTTTAGATGAAGTGTTCCATGATTCATTGTTTGTGCATAACACCCAGTGCTCCATGCAGAATGTGCCCTCTTTAATACCCATCACCAGGCTAACCCATCCTCCCACCCCCCATGAATTCTGCTTACTTTGATGCATCTCTTTCTATTACACTGACCCTTCTGCCTCCCTCGTAAAAGGACCCTTGTGATTACCTTGGGCCCACTTGAACAATCCAAGATAACCTCTCCATCTTAAGAGCCAGCTAAAGTTCCACAGTTTCAGGTCCCAGGGATCAGGACATGGATATCATTCTGTGTACCATCCCCCCTGATCTGTTAAAAGAGCCCCAGTGACTAGCAGTGTGACCCCCGATAAGCCACCCTCGTATTCTCTCTCAGCAAATTCAAAACTGGGAACCTGTAATTAATGCTGTTTTCCCTACACCACCCCGTGGGAGAGGCCAGGATAATTTGCGGTATGTCAGACTCGAAGGTCTTTGTGTTGTGTTAGAGAAAGAGTGTCAGAAACAATCACAGGTGATGGCATGAGTTATATTCCTGGTGATGTTATCAATTTTGATTCTGCTCCATTTCTAAGGAGACCTGGATTTAGTTCTGCTGTCATCAGCTCATCCAGGAAGGGACTACTGCATTAGCCTCTTGCCCAGGCTTTGTCCACACAGTCAGCACTCTTGGATGCTCATCACCTTGGTTTTTGCCTCCTTATATTACATGGGATAAAGTTACACGTGGGGTATTTTAGAAGAAATTTGATCAGCAGTTGTATAGTAACATAAGACATCTCCCTGCCCCCCACCCAAGAAAGTTCCCTCCATACACAAAATCAATGATGCTGAGTGCCCACTCCAATTACCAATGCAGTTTCATATGTCCAAGAAAAGACTGTGAAGAGGATCTTGGAACACCATGACATAAATATAGAGTAATGGGGAGGGGGGAGCTTGGCAAATCTATTGCTACAAATGTTGATGGAATGATGCTGATGGGCAGTATTTTTGCTGCATCCAACACCAACTTGTGATACTATGCCCTGAACACACCAAATAATAACCCCAGCTATGTACATGGTAATTTGTTTTAATATACAGAAGCACATTTATTATTTATATGATCTTTGTGCCAACCCTAAATGCTGGTTGGGACTCCAACCTCCATCATACAGAGCAGGGAGATGAGGCTCTGAGTCACTGCTCAAGGTTTCACTCTCCCTAAGAGGTGAATTATGACTTGAACTTGTGACTCCTGCACCTCTATATCCTTGTCTGAGAAGCAGGGATTTTAAAAAACAGGACTTTTTTTTTTTTTGAGAAGTAAATGTTAATACTTGTAAAGTACTTAGAATACTTCTTGGCACATAAGAAGGGCTCAATGAATGCCAAATTATCTAAGTACAAAATTAGAGTTCTTTTCTACCTATCATCTCGTAACTGGAAATTTCTTAAATAATACAATCAGAATCAGGAAGGAGGTAGTAGTTGAGTTGTATGGGGAAGGGGTTAATAACCACATATGTACAATCTTCATCCCATTTTAACACTGTGGTCTTCCACATACTCGGAACTCCCGATTAAAATTAGATACCCTTTGTTTGTTTGTTTGTTTTTAATTTTTCTTTTGGTGTAGTACTCATTTCAGTTTCTAATGATTATTTGTAATAATTTAATCAGTAGCTGTGCCCTCCATTTGATTCAGCTCCATGAGAGCAAAGTCTCATTCTCTTTTACTCAACATGTATTTCCCTAGAACCTAAATGTTACCTGGTAGATGCTCAAATATTTGAATGAATGGACCAGAAATTGGATCTAATTAGGTTGCCATGTGCCCTGTTCCCAGATGTTGCATTTTCATTTCCTGATGAAATTGTGGGATAGCAATTGGCCTCAAATGTTGGGAAAACAGTCCAATTCATAACCTTCTAACGTGTAACCTGAGTCATTGGGTTGATTGCCAGTTCCTACCTGAGGTCATAAAATGCTTTTGCAGCCATTTAGCCCCTTTCTTGGAGCCTCATTAGAACTTTTGGAATTAGCTACGGCAGGTTTTTTTTTTTTTTAAGATTTATTTTGAGAGAGAGAAAGACAGCAAGAGGGAGAGGGAGAGAGAATCTCAAGCAGACTCCACACTGAGAGTGAAGCCCCATGTGGGGCTCGATCTCATGACCCTGAGATCACAACCTGAGCCAAAACCAAGAGGTGGATGCTTAAACAACTGCGCCACCCAGGCACTCCACTATGGCAGTTTTGTTCCCTTTTCTAGAGTTGATATGACAAAAGTGCCCGAAAAGAAAAGGTCTTTCCTAAGGTCCTAAAACTAGTCCACTCCACAAATAAAACTAGACAATAGGTCATTTTCATCTCTCATAATAATAATAATACATTTATTTTTATGACTTCAATATTCCAATGAGTTAGGTGGTATTATCACCATTTTATAAACAAAGAAAACAGGACGGTTGGTTCAAAAGTCAGGGATTTAAACCACCATACTGTATTGTCTTCCTTTCCAGTGTGATTTTATTTCTACCACAGGGTGCTGACTCTCCTGTGTTCTTCCTTGACAGTTAATGAGTTTATTGTCTAACTCCCTATTGCATGGAGTCCTATGTGTTCTCACTATTCCTATTTTTACTTTTTCTGACCTCAGGGAATAATGTTTAGCAAAGTTGGGACACCCTACCTTCCCCAGCTGACAGAAAAAAGGGAAGATGCCTTCCAATTACCATCACCTTAACTGGGGAAAGCCATGCTCTTTGAAAGGGGTTCATAATGAGTTTTCACAGGACAGAGGAAATTATCCAAAGCGTAACATGTTTTGACAGTGAAACCTGCTTACGGAAACTTTGCCCTCAGCAGTTGTCAGTACAGAGCATTTAATAATCCCCACGGTACATATGTTCAGTGGAGGGCTTTCAGCATTTGCTCCTGGGAGAGTACGACACTGTTTCCATGTTCAAACCTGCTTAGGACTTGGGGTTGAGAGGCATGGCAGGATATCACAGCATCAAAGAAAGTTAGAACCAAAAGGGAACACAGAGCAGATCCAGTAGAAGACAACTCCCATGTCACAGCTGTATCCCTTAACTTAACACAATATCCAACACACAGATGGTACTCAGTAAATATTTGAAATCTATTGAATGAAAAAATGAGGCCTGTTTTGCAGATGGAGAGATAAAGGCTTGGACAAGGAAAGTAACTTGCCTAAAAGTCACTTGGAAAATCAGACGTAAAAACCAGATTTGATGAATTTTTTTTATGACTCCTTTTTTTAGTCTATTAATTTCTTTAGGGGTTGTATACTTGATTAAATACTGAGTACGCAAAGGGTAAGTTGTGGTTCCTGACTTTTATATCCCACAAGGGAAATGATAGGATACAAAGTGTCAAGATAGAGAGTAATCAACGATCATCCTAAAGAGTCCTCATGCATGCAGACTTACTGTGTAAGATTTGTTGAAATCCTTTATGATATTAAAAAAGTATCAACACCTATATGCTTATCAACAGGTGAACAGAAGGTGCTCTATAATATATCCATGTCAGGGACTATTATACAACCATTAAAATTTATGACATGGGGCGCCTGGGTGGCTCAGATGGTTGGGCGTCTGCCTTCGGCTCGGGTCATGATCCCAGGGTCCTGGGATCGAGTCCCGCATCGGGCTCCCTGCTCCTTGGGAGCCTGCTTCTCCCTCTGCCTCTCTCTCTCTCTCTCTCTCGAATAAATAAATAAAATCTTTAAAAAAAAAAATTATGACATGATCTATAGCAGCTGACATAGAAAGATCACTGCAAATAATATAGAATCGGGGAAAACAAGTAAATCACAAAAACAATGCATAAAGTATGCCCCCCTTTATATACATCTGTTAATAAATCAGAGGTTGTAAACCTGTGGGCTGCATCTTGCTTACAAGTATCTCATTTGGTCTAAGCATTTCTAAAAATTTAGAATTCATTGCCCGCATCTTAAAGTCAAAGTTTTTCACCTCAAAAAATCTGAATTTGGAGCCAGTCCTAAATTGAAACATCTGACAATGCTGGAGGTCCCCAATGCCACGCAGCCGCAATAGGCTGCCCTATAGAGAGGGCAGGTACTCTGGAATATAGCCTGCTTATCGGATTCATCTACCTGCCTGGCCCTTTCGGGCATTTTGGCTGTGTATCTTCCTCACTTCCTAAGGAAGAGGCAAAGAGAAAACCCAGAGGTTTGCACATTGAAGGAAAGATAAGTTGTAAGTGTGGTATGGGGGATTGGGATGCTGATGAGCAGGCTTTCATGATTCATTCTAAAAACATCCACATTGCTTATTTCACATTGAGGGCAATATTGCTTATATAAGGTAAGGAGACAAATTTTTAAGTACTGGGGAGGAAAAATACAACCTTTAGACAATATTTGGTCCACATCTGGAAAGATGGCTATGATTTGAATATTTCAGTATGGAGGTGGGGCATCCGAGGCAGAGGAGATGCTGTTAGTAAAGTCTCTCGCTCATGTTATTTTTTCACTGTGAAACCTTGCTCAACAACCCAGTCACCAGGCTCACAGGCTCTTGGGAGTACAAATTAAATGCTCTGCCCAGAGAATGTGCAGAGAGTATGGCTGTGTCTGCCAGCCCCAGTGGAATCTTTTCTTCTCCCCAAAGCAAGTGCCCATAGACCTCGCTCCTCTTAGGCTGCCAGGGGCCACTTATTAGCCAATGGAGAACTTCAGTCTCAGTTTTAGGAACTTAGAGATTATACAGAGTGGAGAAAAACCTCTGAAAAGCAACCTAGGTCAGGAGTTGTTGGGCAGAGAAAGAGAAAAATAGAAATGTGACTTGCCTTATGGTTTTGACCTTGACTGAAGTTGCTATAGGCCTCAGTTTCCTTATCTGTAAAATGAGAGATGAATTAGATGCTATTTAACAGCTTTAAAGCTCTAAAATTGGGCTTCAGCTTCTGGATGGACCCAACTAAGAAATTAGAAATGCAGTTCAAATGGCTCAATGTTGCCTGACTTTCATGAATTTTATTAGAATTCTTATTTGAGGAGGTGAACACAGCTCTCAGGACCTCTTTCCAAAGATTGTCTGCAGCTGTTATCACAGAAATTATTGCAATTGAGATGCACTCTCCTGGTCTGTTTGAATTTTGTCGCCTGGTAAAGTAATAAGAACCTGCATTTGTGCAGCAATTTTTACATTTCTAAAGTGCTATCCATCTCTGTCCTAAATTTCATACTTACATTAATACTATAATGGAGGCAAGGCAGGATTTCTTAAAACCACATTTGAACAATGGGGAAACTTGGACTTCAGTTTGGTCTGAGAAAAGCAGCAACAACGTGCCCAAAAAGGATGCTTTAGGGCTGGGCCTATCTCTCAATGTGACTGTGAGTGGCTGGCTGTGTGACTTTGGGCATGTTCCTTCAGCTCCTACTCCCCAATATCCTTATCTACTTACTGGGGAAAATACCCACCCCCAGGCTTAAATGAGGCCAGGTACATGTTTGGCCGTAAGAACCAGACTTGCCTGCCAGGACTTACCTTCCATACAGGACTAAGTGAGGATCTGGAGAGGAGGACGAAAGAGAAACTGTCACAGAGAGCTGTGACACTGCCACACCTGGACAGAATTCTATAAGAAGTCCAGGGCCGGTGTGACGCAGAAGGGGAGGATTTTGAGTCTGGCTCTGCACAAGCTGATCTTAAGTGCATTTGAAACATTCACAAAGAGATATCTGAAGGGCAGAATCCTGGCTGTGCATGCTAGATGTGCTTGTCTCTTTGCTTGCTTGTTTTTAACACTTGATCTAATAAGTGTAAAAATGTTGTCTCATTGAAATTAGTACTGTCTTGGGAGGTTGCCCTGAGCAACTCTTGCAGATGGAGAGTCACCCAAGACACTACTTTTGGGTCCAGCATTTCCCAAAGTAGTCAAAGAATACTACTTATCAAGATGTTAACAGAAAAAAAAAAATCCACAATAAAATAACTTAAGGAAATACAACCCCTATGCCTTTCATCTCTTCTTCCCCCACAAGATTTGACAGAAACTTACTAAAAGCTTTCTGAAGTATGGTCCCAAGGCCAAGTTGTTTAATTTTAAGCCCAAAGTCTGTCTATTCTATTGGTCCAAAGAATCTCTTTCATTTTCCCCATGTCATTCTGATAGCTGGTAAATTCGGTTTCGGGGAATAGATTTGAAAGTGTTTTATTATCCAAGTCAGAAATGGAGACCCCAGAAAGGTCCCCGCTTTGCCCACAGTTCCTCAGTTAGTAGCGTGTCAGCGTGGAACCCTGTTTTCCTCACTGTCACTACTGCTTTCTACCTGCCTTCCCCTACACTGCGCTGTACCCTCTGTGGAAGGAAGCAGATGAATGACAGCCAAGCTCAACATCCATTCTTCACCAGGCATCGAAAAGCACCTTCTGAAATTGCCGTCACCCTGTTGCCCGCTTGAGTCATCCAGAAAACAATCCGATTCATGTTTTAATAATCTAAGTTTACACTTCTGTCACACCTATTATCTAAGGTTATCAAATCATTCCACCAACCTTAATGAATTCTTACGATGCTCCTGCAAAACTGACTAAGAGAACATCTTCCTGGTGTGACTCTCCAATGCCATGCTAATGAGGACATTGATCCCCTCGTGCAGCTCCAGCCTTCATATCGCTCTTTGTGTGAGATAGGATCTTGCTTGGCTCTGCAGTTGTTCTATCTACCCACACATCCAAAATGCGCTATCCATCCCAACCAAAAAGCCCTTTCATTTTTATAAAACCCTTCAATTTTTACCATCTAAAAAGCTCCTACATGTCCACCACCAATTCTTTTCTGCCACAACCCCAGAAGTAGGCAGAGGAGCCTGGTCACCCGCAGCTTACAGAGGAGGGAAGTGGCATTTAGCAAAAATAAAATGGCCTTCCCAAAGACTCAGCAGGCATCAGGATTCATATTCAGATTCAGTCATTCCTTCCTTTAGCAGGTATCTGAATGCCCTCTACTAGGAAGCCCTAGACTGGATGCTGGACCGTGTAGCAGTGAACTAATACATAAATGGTCTCTGCTCTCATGGATTTAGAACTCAGTGAACTGGACAGAAAACAGAAAATAAAACAAATTACAACTTTCTGAACTACCCTGAAGGAAACAAGGGGGAAACCCTTCTCCCCCATATGTTTGCATGTCTTGCTCCCTGACTTCATTTCCAGGGTCCACTGGAATCGCTACTGAGCCAGGAAGATGAAGCTAAGAGAGCTCTGGGAAGGACTGATGGGGATTTCTTTGGGACTAACAGACATCCAAAATGAGAGGATGGAGGCCTAAGGGCATTATCAATTATAAGGCCTTGACGTTCTCCCTAGACCAATCTCTCCAGATCCTAGTTCATGTCGCAAGAGAGCAAATGATTTGAGACAGAGACAGACAGACAGATAGACCAACTGACCAACTAAAACCTCTGCCTGTGGCTCTTTCTCCAAGAAGGAAAGATACATTTTCATATGTCAGTACAAAGAGTCGAGGCATCACAGCAAGCCATGGGAACACAGCATTTCTAGGGGGCTCTTAAGAAAAATCAATTGTGTCGTCCTCCCAACATGTAACCCTTCCAGCTTCAGTCCCTGGAAATTCACTGAGCTGCAACCTCAGTCCCAACACCACTTTCATTAGTCACGTCACCATAGCAACTTTGAGGGGCTGGATCCTCAGCCACATGGCAAACTAATTGAACTGTACAACTTATTTTGCAGCTGGGGAATATAAAAGTGAATCTTACATTTAATCATCCTCACAGCATTGACATTCAAATCAAAAGTCTTTGTTAGGGCTCCTGGAAAATGGAGTGTCATTTTGCCAGCACAATGTTTCACTCAGAGGCACATCCTTCCCGCTTTGAAGTGCTAAATGAATGGTAAAGGAAAAAAAAAAAAAAGCTTTTTGGTTTAGGGATGGGATTGGGTGGGAGGGGGTAAGGAAGGAACAAAATTTGGATGAATAACCTAAAAATGAAAATGCTTCTAAATCAAATTCAAGTTCAATGTAAATGCTGTTGAAAATCTTTGTCCTGTGATTTTTATTTTTATTTTTTTTCTTTTAAAGAGACAGCAACATTATGGAAAGACCTTTGGGATCACAGACCTACTCTGTACTCCCCGGTGGTTCTGAGAGCTTCAGGCAAGTCACTTAACTCCCTAAATTTCCTTGCATAAACTGGAACTAATGAATACCCACCTGAGAGTCCTGTTCTGAGGGTGAATGGAATATATGTAAGCATATATAAAGCATACAGAGTCATATCTGACAGACAGTAGACATTCTATTATCATTTTTCCTTACAAAGTTTGGACCTTGATATCTAGCCCTTTGCCAACACTTAACACAGCAGAGAATGTGTTGGGTACCCTGTGCACCTTGTCTTATTTAAACACAAAACTACCTCTGGGACATAGGTATTGTTATCCCCATTTTACAAATACAAAAACTGAGTCTTAGAGAGGTTAATGATGATTGACATTTGCAACAACGTGGATGGAACTGGAGGGTATTATGCTGAACGAAATAAGTCAATCAGAGAAAGTCATGTATCATATGACCTCACTGATATGAGGAATTCTTAATCTCAGGAAACAAACTGAGGGTTGCTGGAGTGGTGGGGGGTGGGAGGGATGGGGTGGTTGGGTGATAGACATTGGGGAGGGTATGTGCTATGGTGAGTGCTGTGAATTGTACAAGACTGTTGAATCACAGACCTGTACCTCTGAAACAAATAATACATTATATGTTAAAAAAAAAAAAAAAAAAAGAAGATAGTAGGAAGGGACAAATGAAGTGGGGGGGAATTGGAAGGGGAGACGAACCATGAGAGACTATGGACTACAGGAAACAAACTGAGGGTTTCAGAGGGGAGGGGGGTGGGGGGATGGGTTAGCCCGGTGATGGGTATTAGAGGGGGCACGTTCTGCATGGAGCACTGGGTGTTATACGAAAACAATGAATCGTGGAACACTACATCAAAAACTAATGATGTAATGTATGGTGACTAACATAACAATAAAATAAAAAGAAATATATAAAAAAATAAAAAATAATAATGATTGAAAATTATCCAAAATTTGGAAATGAGGGAAAAGGATGACCTTGTGTGCTTTCAATACTGGAGCACACTGGATAAACTGAGGTTTATCTGATTCTTTTTTTTTTTTAAAGATTTTATTTATTTATTTGAGAGAGAGAGAATGAGAGACAGAGAGCATGAGAGGGAGGAGGGTCAGAGGGAGAAGCAGACTCCCCGCTGAGCAGGGAGCCCGATGCGGGATTCGATCCCGGGACTCCAGGATCATGACCTGAGCCGAAGGCAGTCGCTTAACCAACTGAGCCACCCAGGCGCCGGAGGTTTATCTGATTCTTAACATAAGTGTTCCTTTGTTCGACTGACCATTAATTAGGCCCAGAGTCTTTCAAGTTAGATGTCAACTTGTGGCAGATGTAGAGTTAACAAATGCCTTTTGGCTGGTAAAGAGCATATATTTGTCTAGTAGGAAAAATAACCCCAGAAGTAAGGTTTTACTGCCCTGCCCGGGCATCTACTACCTTTGCATATAACTCATCTATCCTACTTCAGTGTTTTTATATTTCAGTGACTGTATACCAATTCTCAGATCTTCATTGACTGAGCTTTAGTCATGCTGCTGATTCCTTGGTTAATAAGCTAATAAATCTCTGATGTGTGTTCAATGTACATTTTTTTTATTTTTGAAAATTACATTTTGAGAGTAATTTAAACAAGGACCATGAAACTGGGAAGGAGCACGGTCTGGTTGGTCTACTCTAGGGTCTACAGACTTAGTTCCATCTGTCTCACAGAAACCAGGACTACAACTGAAAGGTCAGGCCCTGCCCTCAGGGAGCACTAAGAAAAACCCTATCTGTGACATGGTTTCATGCAGTATGTAAAAAGGTGGTGATATGAGTGAAGTGTTCTGTAAGTTCAGGGGAGGGATACTTCTGCTTCTTATTTGCAAGGGTAAGAGCCAGACAGGAAGACCTCATAATAGAAGAAGAATTTAAGTTAGCATCGGACAGTGAACAGATTTCCTCCTGATTTTCATCATAGATGGAAGAACAATTCCCAAAAGTCCTTGAGTATTAAGAAAAACAAATAGTAATGATAACAGTGGTGGTAACTGTGGCTAATAGTTTTATCATTCTCACCCAACCAAGGCAAACAAGAACCCAAGAGGTAGGGTCATCTATGGCATCTCCATTTTCAGTTGAGGAAACGGAGGCACAAAAGCGTAGGTGGCTGGTGCAAGGACACTGGACTGGTGAACACAGAGCAGGGTTTTGAGCCGTGGGTTCTGGCTCCAGAGGGTATGCCTTCCTGCTCCTCTACTGCTTCTGTTTCAGTATATTCACTAAGCCCCTAGCTCTCACCCCGGGGGCATGCAGCTGCTGCTTCTTTTTTTTTTTTTTTAATTTTATTTTATTATGTTATGTTAATCACCATACAGTACATCATTAGTTTTTGATGTGGTGATCCACGAATCATTGTTTTCGTATAACACCCAGTGCTCCATGCAGTACGTGCCTTCCTTAATACCCATCACCAGGCTAACCCATCCCCCTACCCCCCTCCCCTCTAGAACCCTCAGTTTGTTTCTCAGAGTCCATAGTCTCTCATGGTTCATCTCTCCTTCTGATTTCCCCCCTTCATTTTTCCCTTCCTTCTCCTAATGTCCTCCATGCTATTCCTTATTTCCTTATGTTCCACAAATAAGTGAAACTATATGATAATTGACTTTCTCTGCTTGACTTATTTCACTTAGCATAATCTCCTCCAGTCCCATCCATGTTGATGCAAAAGTTGGGTATTCATCCTTTCTGATGGCTGAGTAATATTCCATTGTATATATGGACCACATCTTCTTTATCCATTCATCTGGTGAAGGGCATCTCAGCTCTTTCCACAGTTTGGCTATTGTGGACATTGCTGCTATGAACATTGGGGTGCATATGGCCCTTCTTTTCACGACATCTGTGTCTTTGGGGTAAATACCCAGTAGTGCAATTGCTAGGTCATAGGGTAGCTCTATTTTTAATTTTTTGAGGCACTTCCACACTGTTTTCCAAAGTGGCTGTACCAACTTGCATTCCCACCAACAGTGTAAGAGGGTTCCCCTTTCTCCAGAACCTCTCCAACATTTGTTGCTTTTTGCCTTGTCCATTTTTGCCATTCTAACTGGTGTAAGGTGGTATCTCAATGTGGTTTTGATTTGAATTTCCCGAATGGCTAATGATGATGAACATTTTTTCATGTGTCTGTTAGCCATTTGTATGTCTTCTTCAGAGAAGTGTCTGTTCATGACTTCTGCCCATTTTTTGACTTGATTATTTGTTTTTTGGGTGTTGAGTTTGAGAAGTTCTTTATAGATCTTGGATACCAGTCCTTTATCTGTAGTGTCATTTGCAAATATCTTCTCCCATTCTGTGGGTTGCCTCTTTGTTTTGGTATGCAGCTTCTAACTGAACCCCTAGCTGCTGGCAGGCTTGGAATTCTTAATTTTTTTTTAAAGATCTTATTTATTTCAGAGAAAGCGAAAGAGAGTTGGGGGAGGAGAAGAGGGAGAGGGACAAACAGACTGTGTGCATGCTGAGTGCAGAGCCCTATGCAGGCCTCAATTCCACGACCCAGGAGATCATGACCTGAGCCGAAATCAAGGGTCAGACGCTTAACCAACTGAGCCATCCAGGCGCCCCACAGGCTTGGAATTCTTATTTCTGCCTGACCTATAAGGAGCCCATGGAAGCTTGAAACACAGTGTAAGTGACTTGTCAACTGGGAAGAGGGGAAAAGGGGAAACTCAGACAAAAAGTCCTGCCTTTTAAGACACTACACTGTTCCTTTTGTGGCTAGGCTGTTGCTGACTTAACTTCCAATCCCTGTTAGTGATCCATCTGCACCTGATCCTTGTGCTGGCTGGAGAGAAGGCTAAATGACCTTCTTCAGGCCATCCCTCACAGAGAGAGATGGTGCAACATGGGGCTGTGTGACACCAATGCAAGATGACAAAGGGTAACTGAAAGAAAAGAAGGATGTTGAGAAAAACTATATGACTTATCCTCACTTTAGACAGTCAATAATTCACTGTTTAGGCTCTATGGAGATGATTTTGCTTCTACTTTATCCATTTGTTGCCCTCAGCCCATCATTCCTTCAGCCCTCTCTGTATCTCTACTGTTCTGTCTTTGCAGAAGATGAAAACAGGGCTGAGTCATCAATCTTGCAACAAAATGGGACAATGGAATGTGCCTTGGGTTAGAAAACAAGAAACTTGAGGACTAGTCATAGCTCTGCCTCCGATTTGGGTAAGTCCCTGGACTCTATGCCTCAGTTTCCTCATTTGTACACTGAGTGGGTCGGAATAGTATTCTAGGATTAGAGGCAGTATCTTTGGGCAGTCAGTGATGGAAGAAAGTTTCACTGGTGAGGCAACTCAGTGATAAGGAACACCATCCACCCTCTCACATACACACAGCCTGGGAAAAGGCAACCACATGGTGTGGAAGGAGCCATCGAACCCCTCCTAACATGGGACAGAGGTGGTAGCTTGGTATGAAGAGAAAGTGCATATAAAAACAGATGGGAAGGCCATGTGAGAAGCTCCTGAGCAGACAGGATCCATGCTGATGTGTTATCTTCAGGTGGTTCCAGTGAAAAGGCATGGAGAATGAGTAGTTACTTCATGATGTACCCATTCTTGCCTGATTTCCCACAATTTATCCTCAAAGAGGGGGACTGGGACAAAAGGGCCCAATTCAAGTTGTAAAAGCTCTCTGAGCCTTCCCTAATCTCCCCTGCCCTCACAGTCCTCTTCATCCTTGCCATCCAGGCACAGGGCTGCTCAGGGAATGAGAAAATAGGAGTCTGGGGGCACCTGGGTGGCTCAGTCAGTTAAGTGATCAACTCTTGATGTTAGCTCAGGTCATGATCTCAGGGTTGTGAGATGGAGCCCTGTGTCAGGCTCCATGCTCAGCGTGGAGTCTGCTTAAGATTCTCTCCCCCTCTCCCTCTGCCCCTTCCCCCATGCTTGGTTGCTTTCTCCCTCCCTCTCTCTCTCTCTCAAATAAATAAATAAATCTTTAAAAAAAAAAAGAAAAAAGAAATGAAGGGAGGGAGGTAGGAAAACAGGAGTCTGGTCTAGGTCTTGCCAGTAACAAGTTGGGTGGTAGAGCAAAACCTGTTCTTTTTTTTTTTTTTTTAATTTTTTTAATTTATTTATTCATGAAAGTCAGAGAGAGAGAGAGAGGTAGAGGCAGAGGGAGAGAAGCAGGCTCCCCGCCTAGCAGGGAGCCCGATGCGGGACTCGATCCCAGGACCCTGGGATCATGACCTGAGCCGAAGGCAGACGCTTAACCGTCTGAGCCACCCAGGCGCCCCCAAAACCTGTTCTTTATCTGGACTTGAGCTTGCTTCTCTGTAAATTGAGAGGTGAGCTAAACAATGGCTCACACCATGGAACATCTGTGTTGCAGATAGCATGCTGGCCCTGTGACACAAGTCTCCATGAGATCCTTTTCCCCGCTTGAAAGATGAGGAAGTTGACACCCCAGTTAAGTGACTTGCACACAGTCAAACATCTTGGAAATGGTATTCTGGCCACTAGCCTGAACTTCCTCCCAAGGTGAGGACCCTGGCACAGGTGTCCTGTACATCCCAGCACCCACCCTACTCCCAACCCGAGGCACACATCGTCTAGCCATCTCAGCACTCTCATTCCGACTGACTGCAGGGAAACTGCAGCTTATCAACCTCTCACCTTACTCTTGCTACTGTCCTTTCCCACCACAAAAGCTAAAGTGATCTTTGTAGAGTAAATCAGACAAGGCCACTCCCCAGATTAAGCTCTCGAATGGCTTTCCAATACACTCATTTATAAATGTAAGTTCTTTCTGTGATCTTCAAAGCCCTGCAAGGTCTGGCTCCAGGCCATCCTTCCAACTTCATTTCCTTCTTCTCTATCTTTTGTTCATTCTACCTCAGCCACTCTGCCATTTCTGCTTTGCCAGAACACCAAACCTGGCTTGTACCAGCCTCGGGGTTTTTCCACCTGCTATTTTTTCTTCCTGGAAAGTTTTCCTCCCAGACATTTACCTGATGCCTTGTTTCTTCATTCAGACCCTGTTCAAATGATCTTTCCTCAAGGAGGCTGTTGCTGATCCCTATCTAAAGTGACACCTTTCTTCCTTCTTACTGGTCTATTTTTACTCTATTTTTCTTTATTAACATTCATTACTGGCTTAAAACAAGGTATATATTTATTTACCCATTTGTCTCCCTTCTCTATAATTTGGCTCCATTAGGTCAAAGAAGTTTTTGTTCACTGCTATACTTCAGTCCCTCCAATAGTGCCATTCACCTAAGAAGAATCCAATAAATGTGTCGAATTAATGAATATTAACCATTATACCTATCCTCATTGAATATAGTAATTTATCCTGGGCTTTCACTGATATAATTTGATTTACTCAATAATAAAGCTGATAGTAACAAGGAACCTAGGCGGCCATTCTGGGAAGGAAGACATATTGGGAATCCCATGCTCTGGACAAATGGTAGCAGTGCTCTGCATCTTGCATCTTGCATCTTTGACATTGTAATGTCGATTTCTTTGTTTTTCTGCCTCTTGCCAAAATAACTTGGGACCGGTTCTAATGAAGAGCAATAGTTGGTTCCCTGCACGGCACAAGGGATAGATGCATTCCTATAACTGAAGTTGATCAGAACCTACTGGCAGTCAAAATCATGCTCTCTTACCATAGCACTTTGTAACAGGACCGCAGAAGGCATGTAGCACACTCTGACATTATCTGTGTCTGGAATAAACTTCCTGAGTACAGGGACGTAATCTTGCTCACATCTCCACTGTTCTTAACACTAAGCCTGGCAGAAAGTAGGTACTAAGTCAATATTTATTTAATGAATGGATAAAAAGCTAAAGGAGTTGAATAACCAAGCTCAACTGTTCT
This sequence comes from Neomonachus schauinslandi, assembly GCF_002201575.2. Lineage (NCBI taxonomy): Eukaryota > Metazoa > Chordata > Mammalia > Carnivora > Phocidae > Neomonachus > Neomonachus schauinslandi. The sequence goes on along the minus strand of NC_058409.1, from coordinate 106,601,526 downwards.
TCTCTTTCTACTCAGATGGGTGTTGTGTTTTCCTAACGTGATACTTCCTCACCTCCATACTGGCACTAGTCATTCAAAACCTTAGGGGATGTCACCAAGATGGTGAAAAGGTCATTCCTGACTTAGCTCTCCCTCACAGAAAGAACAACTAAAAACTGTTCATGGACAAGACATCACTGAGAAAATCCTAGAACATGGGGGTGAGGCTGAAGAACCACTCCCCCTGGCACCACACAGACCAAGACAGGCCACATTAGAAGGATAAGAGGAGCAGCTACTGGCTGACTGCCTGGCTCTTCTCCCAGGCCTGTGCAGCACCATATGGAGAGGTCTCCCCTGAGTCTCTGATTCCTCCAGTGGGAAAAGAGAGCCCTGGACATCCAGCTCCCCCAGTATTATGGATTGCTTCTTGGGAGGCCCCACTCCAGTCCTGTCTCACAAAGGTTGCAGGATGGAGGGGTGGAATCTTCAGGGCCTGACCACTGGGAATCCGATTGTGATGAAGAAGGGGAGGGAACCTTGTAACAGTCAGCACTCAGAGGTTGGCAAACTGAGGTGCTCCCTGCAGTACCCAAGTAGTTGTCCCAACCAGTGGTTTTGCTCATCTGCAGAGCCAAGATGGTGACACAGAATGACCAGGAAACTCAGCAAGGTGTAGTCTGCCTGATTTTTGTCCCTAAGCAAAGAGATTTGCTGGTCTTGGAGCCTGGTCTGCACCCACCCAGGCAGAAGAGCTGAGTTATAGCCCAGACTACTGCTTAGTGTAGTGGACCAGGAACACCTGGGAAGCTGAACAAGCGATCAGATTTGAAGTTAACAAAGTCAGGGGGGAGAGAGAACTGGATGAAGGTAGTCAAAAGATACAAACTTCCATTTATAAGATAAATAAGTACTAGGGATATAATGTGTAACATGATGACTATACTTAACACTCTGTATGGTAAATGTGAACATTACTAAGGGTAAATGCTAAGAGTTCTCATCACAAGGGAAAATTTTTTTCTTTGTTTTTTTGTATCTACATGAGAAGATGGATGTTAACTAAATGTATCGTGGTGATCATTTCATAATATATGTAAGTCAAATCATTATGCTTTATGGTATAAACTTATACAGTGCTGTATGTCAATTGTATCTCAATAAAACAAATGAAAAAATAAATAATCAAACAGAAACAAAACCTTACCATGAGGAAAAGCAGAGAGGATTTCCCCCCCTTTGCAGGCAGAGCAATGGAGGCTCACAACAGTCTCATAATTTTTCTAAATTGCCAAGGCAAAGCACATCAGAGTAGCACCTGGCTTGCAAGGCTGCTGGCTGCTCAGCCCAACCAGACGAAGCCTTCTGGGTCTTGAGTCCAGCCCCATGGATAGGGTATGATTCTGGGCTGGACAAGCAGGCAGAAATGTGTAAGCATGAACCTGGGAGCACTCACTACCACACAGGACTCAGCCCGATTCCAGAGAAGCAGCAGGCCTATCCTGTACTTGCCCACTGGCCTCTCTTCTTTCTCCCTCCCTCTTCCTTATGCCACCAGGTTTTTCAGCCTCTGGGAGCCTTCTGACACTAAGAAAAGTGATCTTACAACATTCTGCACACTGACAATACCAAACGCCTATTTGTTGTGCCCTAATGAGGTACCAAGATGGACAACATGGGGCTCAGACTCTGGAGTCAGACAGCCTAGGTTTAAATCTCAACTCTGCCATGTATCTGGGGACCTCTGTTTCCTCATTGGTAAAATGGGAATGCTGACAGACCCTGCCTCATAGGGTAGTAGTGAGGATTAGATAAAGCAGTGCATGTAAAGACACACAGAATATGCCTGGCACATGCCCACACCTCTCATTTCATCCTCACAACAAGCCTAGAAGGTAGATTATAATTATCCCATTTTATAGATGAGGAAACTGAGCTTCAGAAACACAAAGCAGCTATTCAACAGGCTTCGCTCTACTGCATACTGGCTCTCTACATAGGCTGTTTCTCAAAGGGCACCAGCATCTTGAAGAGGTGTCTGAGCATGTTTCTGGAGTAGAGCATGCAGAAAACAAACCAGTTAAATTCTCAAGGAGAATTCACAGGTCAATGTTACATGGGTAGAGCAGACATTTTTAGGAGCAGGGAGGGAGTGTCCTTCCCAATTTACTGGGGGCTCAGTATCCCCAGGACACTCGAGCATTTGGCAACACCTGTTTTCCCACGGCCTTCATCCCCCTCCATCCACAGTTCTTTCCACTTAGATGACTAAAGGGCTTGCTCCATTGCTGAGAAGGGAAGGTGCCATGCAAACACCTCTCCAGCGAAGGCAATTTCCTGAGGTTGTTAGCGTGCACTCCTCAGTACCCAACTCCCTGTTAGCCTGAAAAATGGAGCCTCTGATGATCCCGGAGGGAACTCTACCCGCACAGTCCTCAGCTCTTCACTACCTTACTGAAAGTTCTCTTTCCTGGAGGGAGATTGGTCACTCCCTTTGGAAACACTGAGCAGCCTTCCGTTCACCTGCCTCCTTGGTTGAGATAGTTAAGGACGCACTTTTCTGGGGAAAGTGATGAGAAAGCCTACAGAGCGTGCACCGGGAGCCTTATAAAGTCAATGAACTCAATTGTGTTCACTTTAAAGTGAAATAAACTTACCTTAACACACTGAAGCAGCCAATTCTGTCCTTCTTAGTGGGAAAGAGAACATGAGTGCAATTGCAGCCAGGGGACAAGGATGGTGGATTTGTGGCAGGGAATTTCTTTGTGGTTTGCACTTAAGAAAGCAGAGCTTTGAAGCTGCAGCTGGGGTGTAGGCAAAGTGCCAGGTGAGCATCCTCATCCCTCATACATCCCCAGCCATGGTCAGAGCCTCCTCAGCTGAATCACCCACTCGCTCCTCAGGGCCCTCCTCTGATCCATCCATAACTCCACCTCCCAACCCTATCTCCACACCTCCTCCCCTCCCAGCATTCTAGCACCCGCTCTGAACCCTAAATCATTGTTATACTCCTGCCACTTCAAGTCCTTTCTCTGACCTCTCAATTACCACCACTCCCTGAATTCTTATTTTACACACTCTTTCTCTAAAAACCTTATTCCCTCCTCCAAACTAGAAAGGATCCTCTTCTCATCCTCCAGACTCAGGAAAGCAATTTTTTTTTTAAAGATTTTATTTATTTTTCAGAGAGAGAGCACAGCAGGGGGAGCGGCAGACAGAGGGAGAAGCAGGCTTCCCGCTGAGTGGGGAGCCTGACGTGGGACTTGATCCCAGGGCCCTGGGAGGCAGACGCTTAACTGACTGAGCCACCCAGGAGTCCCTGAGGAAAGCAATTTAGCTTTACTGTTCTTGCTGTGCTTGTTACTGTCTATCTTGCAGGGCAGGGGACTGCCCCAAGGTCATGAAGCGATTTGAGGCCAGGTGTCTTGACTTTCTGTGATCTTTGTAATGCATCAAACTTTCTCTCAAAGTCTGGAAGTTATGAAGTCAGATTAGAAGCAAAAGGAATAGAATAGAAGCCTTTGTTTCTTGGGGCGCCTGGGTGGCTCAGTCGTTACAAAAAAAAAAATAGAAGCCTTTGGTTCTTACACCAGTTGCCACAGAGGCAGACAAGAGGCGTGATCAAAGTCCCAAAAGCTTTGTTTCAGCAACGACGCCTACTGGGAGTGACTCAGAATGGCTTATTTGTCCACCATGTCTACCTCTGACAAGAAAGGTACTCTTTCTTGGGCCCCTAGGAGCATCTATCAGATGTTCACATATCACTGGAAATATAATAAGATGGAGAAATTCTTATTCATTAAAATTCCTCCTAGGGATAGTAGAAGGGATTGGAAGGAATATTTTGATAAAGTGCTTGGGGTTAAGGGTTACATGCCCAAGGATCATGTGTGGCCCTTAAGAGATGTTTTCTAAACAGCCTCAAGGGACATAGCTGTTTGCCTTCTCATCATCCATTTTCCTTTTCTTCCTCCCCAAAGAATTCCTGATTTTTTCAAGTATGAACTTTTCCTCCATTTGACCTTGAAGAGGGACACCCCTTCCCTGCCTCTGGAAGGGCATCCTGATTAGTCTAAGCCAGAGGTCACCAAACTAAGGCTCATGGACCAAATATAACTGGCCACTGCTGCTCACAAGCAAAGAATCATTTTTACATTTTTAAATGTTTGGCAGGGGAAATCAAAGAGCAGCACTTCTTGACTTGTGAAAATTATATGAAATTCAAATTTCAGTATTATAAAAAAAAAAGAAAAGAATAGAAAAGAAAAAGGAAAGAAAAGGCCCAAAATGGAGTCACTTGTGCTAAGCCTCATGTCAGCAAACCAAGACTAATTGCAGTTTCAGCCCCTTCCAGGAATGTAATCTCAACTGCTCAGCCTAGAGTTTCCTGGTCAGCACTAGTGTGGTAATCCACCTGATAGACCTCTTTTGTCTCCTAAAGGAAGGCGACCTTGCCTGAAACAATCCACTCTTTTCCTTTAGAAGGACCCCCATAAAAGCCTTCCATTTTGTGTAGCTCCTCAGCACTCCTTTCTATTTACTAGATGGGATGCTGCCTGATTCATGAATTATTGAATAAAGCCAATTAGATCTTCAAATTTACTCAGCTGAATTGTTTTATAAGTGTCCATAAAGGTTTTTTTAAGTTTGTTGATATATAATTCATATAACATACAATTCATCCATTTCAAGTGTATAATCCAATGGCTTTATTCACAGAGTTGTTCAACTATCACCACAATCAATTCTCCCCATGCAGTGTTCTCTCTCTGTAAGCAGCTTTTCAGAGAGCATGGGGCAGGCAGAGAGGGGCAAAGGGAGAAGATAATCTTGAGCAGACTCTGCACTGAGCACAGAGCTCCACTCAGGGCTTGATCTCATGACCCTGAGATCCTGACCTCAGCCAAGACCAGGAGTCAGACACTTAACTGACTGTACCACTCAGGTGCCCTGTCCTTGGCTTTTCATCTAGCCTGCCCAAATTTGAGATTGCCCTTGAGCTTATCTATAAACAAATAAAATAGATAAAAGCTGAATTGCTCTGCTTAGAGTAGAAGTGTTATGTTGTAGGGTGGGGGCAGAGCCTCACTTATCTGCTTGAGGGTGTTCCATAGAGCATGTTTAATAAAGCAGATAATAGAAGATGTGAAGATATATTCTTCTTCCCTCCCTCCCTGCCTTTCTGTAGTGGGCATACATTAAAGTAGTACTTTAAGAGATTTTGTTATTTTAAACCAAGTATGCTGTGATGATGGGATTTCAGGTAGTTCTTCCTTATGCTTTTCTGAATTACTGCCCTTTTTTATGTTCCTTTTTTTAAATTTGAGTGCAGTTGACACAAAATGTTACATTAGTTTCAGGTGTACAACATAGTGATTCCACGACTCTGTACATTATGCTGTGCTCACCACAAGTATAGCTCCCATCTATCACCATAAACGCTATTACAATACCCTTGACTATATTCCCTAGGCTGTACCTTTCATACCTGTGACTTACTCATTCCATTACTGGAAACCTGTATCTCCCATTCTCTTTCACCTATTTTGCCCATTTCCCTGCCCGTCTCCCCTCTGGCAACCACCAGTTTGTTCTCTGTATTTATGGGTCTGTTTCTACTTTTTTGTTTGTTTTTTTGTTTTGTTTTTTAGATTCCACATATAAGTCAAATCACATGGTATTTGTCTTTCTCTGCCTTACTTATTTCTCTTAACATAATACCCTCTAGGTCCATCCATGTTGTTGCAAATGGCAAGATCTCATTTTTTTTTAAGGCAGGGTAATACTCCATTATATACATATACCACATCTTCTTTATCCATTTATCTATGGGTAGACACGAATTATTTCCATATCTTGGCTATTGTAAATAATACTGCAATAGGGGCGCCTGGGTGGCTCAGTCGTTAAGCATCTGCCTTCAGCTCAGGTCATGATCCCAGGGTCCTGGGATCAAGCCCCGCATTGGGCTCCCTGCTCGGCGGGAAGCCTGCTTCCCCTTCTCCCACTCCCCCTGCTTGTGTTCCCTCTCTCGCTCTTTCTCTGTCAAATAAATAAATAAAAAATCTTAAAAAAAAAAGATTTTCATAATACTGCAATAAAGATATCTTTTCAAATTAGTGTTTTCATTTTCTTTGGATAAATACCCAGTAGTTAAATTATTGGCTCATATGCTATTTCTATTTTTAATTTTTTGAATAACCTCCACGCTGTTTTCCACAGTGGTTTTACCAGTTTGTATTCCTACCAAGAATGCACAAGGGTTCCTTTTTCTCCACATCCTCACCAACACCTATTATTTCTTATCTTTTTAACACTGGCCATTCTGACAGGTATAAGGTGATAACTCATTGTGGTTTTGATTTGTATTTCTTTGATGATTAATGATGCTGAGCAACTAAATTATTGCCCTTTTGTAATGAAATGCACATTTTTGTAAAATAGAAATTCAGCTGATTTTGTATTTTAAAAAATTTAGTCTAATTAATATTTTCCCCCAAGTTGTCCTGAAGCCTCCATTGCTCACCAGTGTGATTGTTCACCATCAAAATGGGAAATCATCTCATAGTCAGTGAAATGGATAAAATCAAGATATTTCTATACAAAAAAATGTTTTCAGTAATTGATAGAGTAGCAAGAACAAAGCAGTAGGATTTAAGGCCCTAGGGTTGAAGCTTTGATCTTGTCACCAGATTGTTATGTGGCATTAGCCAGTCAATTCCTTTTTATTTAACTTTCTACTCCCTCCTTGGAGACTTGATCCCTGGGCTCATTTCTTTCGAAAGCATTTCCTGAGTTCACCCAACACTTCCAGAATTCAATTAGATATATTCTTAAAGTGCTCTAGTATATTCCTCTCTTATAGCTCTTATCTGGCTGACTTTTATAAGTTCTTTTACTAAATTCCTCAGCTATATGATAGGTTCTTTGTAGGAAAGGACTGTCTCTCTACATTAGATTCCCTGAACTTGCTATATCCTGCCTACTTGATAGATGTTTTTTTTAAAGATTTATTTATTTATTTGAGAGAAAGCGAGCGAAAGAGAGAGAGAGGGTGTGTTCAAGCAGGGGGAAGGGGCAGGGGGAGAGAGAGAGAGAATCTCAAGCTGACTCCTTGCTGAGCGAGGAGTTCAACATGGGGCTCAATTTTACAACCCCGATACCATGACCTGAGCTGAAACTAAGAGTTGGACACTTAACCAACTGAGCCACCCAGGTGCCCCAATTCATGTTTTTATTTATTTATTTATTTTTAAAGATTTTATTTATTTATTTGACAGAGAGATAGAGAGCACAAGTAGGCAGAGGGAGAGGGAGAAGCAGGCTCTCCACCAAGCAAGGAGCCAGATGTGGGGCTTGATCCCAGGACCCCAGGATCATGACCTGAGCCGAAGGCAGCCGCTTAACTGACTGAGCCACCCAGGTGCCCCTTAATGTTTTTTTTAAAATGAGTTAATAACTGGCTTTCATTATTTCAGTCTAAAGAATAAGAACAAACTAGAGTTTCTTCCATCTCCAAAATTGCATTATTTTTCTATAATTGCTCAATGATCTATAATACTAGTGTTTATGAAAACTGTAGTATATCATTTAGGAATTCTTTCTGACTGATAGTAACAGATACCCCAAATAACAGTGTCTTTATTAAGACCCGAGTTTACTTTTCTCTCATAGAAAAGATAGAGATGGGCAGCCAGTCATCAAGGACTCAAGATCCCACTTTTCCCTGTTCTACAACCCTTATTGAATGGCTACTCTCCTCTAGGTTGCTTTATGGTCCTTAATGGCTACTGAAGCTCCTGTCATTAAATAAATATTCCAAGCAGCTGGAAGGAAGAAAGAACAAAATAAGCAAAAGGACATTGCTCTAGGGAAAATCAGTTTCCTTTCATGTCCCAACCACTGACTTGCACATGTGACTCACACCTGGGAGGGAGGCTGGGAAATACAGACTTACAACTGGGCAAACTGCCAAACCCTCAAAATACAGGGGTGGCCCGCTGAGGAGGAAGAGAGAATGGGTATTGGGTGGTCCGAGGGAAATCTCTACCATCCTTGGTGAGTGCCCTCTTGATGTCAGCATCTTACAGAAGATCAGGACTGGCTCTTAGAGGCAGCCTGTCTTTGAAATTTGGTTCTTTATGTCATCTGCTGTGTGACAGCATACAAGTAACCAATTGGGACATCAGAATACACACACACACACAAATGACGGCCCATGCAGTAAGTCTGATCTTAATATGGGCTAAGTATCTAATCACTGTGTTAAAAGAAAACCTTGGACTATTAGAATTATCCTTAAAAAATCTTTTAATTTGGGGCGCCTGGGTGGCTCAGTCGGTTAAGCGTCTGCCTTCAGCTCGGGTCATGATCCCAGGGTCCTAGGATCGAGCCCTGCATTGGGCTCCCTGCTCCACGGGAAGCCTGCTTCTCCCTCTCCCATTCCCCCTGCTTGTGTTCCTTCTCTCGCTGTGTCTTTCTCTGTCAAATAAATAAATAAAAAATCTTTTAAAAAAAAATCTTTTAATTTAGTCATCAAGATTGAGCATTTTCTCACCTGCTTTTTCCTGCGTTGAGCAAAAACATACAGGTTTTCACCCATGAGAATCCCAGTGTATGAAGATGTTCCCACCATGAAAGCACTAGAGGGCCCAAGACCCACCTGGCAGCACCACATGGATTTCTCCCAGCTCCGCTCTGACCCCTGGACACACAGAAGGTGAACTGAAAACTAACATTTAAAAGGCAACCATTTGGGGCGCCTGGGTGGCTCAGTTGGTTAAGCGACTGCCTTCGGCTCAGGTCATGATCCCGGAGTCCCGGGATCGAGTCCCACGTCAGGCTCCCTGCTCAGCAGGGAGTCTGCTTCTCCCTCTGACCCTCCTCCCTCTCATGCTCTCTGTCTCTCATTCTCTCTCTCACAAATAAATAAAATCTTAAAAAAAAAAAAAGGCAACCATTTTAATCCTTAGCTGCTCTCAATCTTTGTAGTTTACCACAATAGGGGCCTCATGCCTTCCTAATAGTGGCATTTTGGACATATCAGGCAGTGGAAGAGAGATTATTTTTAAGGGACAAGCATACTCATCACCCTACACAAAATCAATTTGCTTGATTCTATAGAGATCTTGGACTTTAAGAGAGGTTGATATTCTGGGTAGTTTTTCATTTCAGTTGCTTTTATATTTTTAAGAGAATATTGAACTGTTTCCACGGTGACATTTCATAATCACAGCGTCTGGAGCAGAAAACGCCATAATAGAGAAGCTGGAGGCTTTCTACATAAATCACCAAGGAGTTTGGATGGTGCTGCCCAGCTCGCATGCACCACCCACTCTGAGTCTCATGGACAGTAACCAAGACCCAAAAGACAAGCGACATAAGCCCCAGGGAGCTTTTATGTTCTGGAAAACCCAGGCAATAATAGCAAATTATTTATGTCTTTGGATAATTTTAAAATCGTACCTCTTTCTTCCCTTTATTTTTTTTAAACCTGGAAGAGCTATTATTTATGGACTTGTACCATCTTCCTTTCTGACCCCAGAACAGAAAGAAAAAAGTAGTAAGGATGAAAAGGAAACCTGAATTTAAACATGATACATTTTCATCCCTCCAAACACACACAAAAAAATGGTTTGTCAGTTCGAGTAAGGACGTGTGAAAGGATCAGGGCAATGCCTAAAATCCATCCTGAGTTCTCAGATTCTGGTCCTGGCTGTGCCAAAAATTGGCAATAATCTTGGGTAAGAGAAGAGCTAAGTCTCTCCGCCTATATACCTGTGCATGAAACAAGTAGCTTGGAATAGGCTCTGTTACAGAAATTGTGTTCCAGGAAAGAATATTATGTTCCATTTTGCAGCTAAATAATTTCAGGAAAATCTGTGTATTCTTCCCCCCCACCCACCCCCATTGTAGGGTCACAGTCTCAGTACTGCATTACAGGCTATAAGAAAATCCATGATGGTTTAAAATGAAAGGAAGTGTTTCTGGAATTTATTTGACCAAATATCTGATTTTCCTCCGGTTTACATCTTAACTTCTTATAGACCTAAGTTTCTTGTGGAACACAGTTTCACAAATCCTTAAATTGATTAAAATGATAATTAAAGACCTTGGTGGGTTTAAAATATTGGCATTTTATGACTTGATAACACTCCATTAAATAGCACATCAGGGCAGTTACCCTATGTGATAACTGACGTTCATTATGATGACCTGAACATTTTTAGGATGCTGAAGGGCAGTCTGAGCCAACAAAGAAAGATTCAATTTATGTTCCTCATGGTTTGGGACTGGGTGCCTTTTAATACCTGAATCCTTTAAACATGAGCAGTGTGTGTGTGTGTGTGTGTGTGTGTGTTTCTTTGTGTATTCTACTAAAAGTTGAAAATTTTAAACTGTATGTATTTTTGGTTGCACACACAATCTACAGTTGAGGTCTAAACAGAATCCTGCTAAAGGGGAAAAAGTAGGCTGGCACCCAAAATCCTTCCAGTAAGTTTTCACACAGGGTTCTGATTAGAGGCATTGAGTTATATGAAAAGTTCATGGTTTGGCAATCCACAGCGATGTAGCTTCCAGGTTCAGACTGAGGACCCTGTAAGTCATCTGACTGAACCTCAGTTTCCCCATCCCTAGGATGGGAATAACAGGAGCTACCTCTTAGGGTTAAACAGCAAATGGAAAGCATCTGACACAGATGAATTCTATAAAAACCTTCGGTGGGTTTCTGCCTTTCAATGCTTCCTCACGACAGGATCTATAAGTTCTGAACTTGGATTCTGCACAACCTCTAGTACACAGTGCTCCATACTGGTGGGCATTAACTGCTTTATGGATTAATTTGTTAATTATAAAATTTAATTTTGAAATAAAGTAGGCATTTCCTCTTGCAACGCCCCTTCCTGCTGAGGTCCATTGGCAGAAGAACTGGAATGTTCTCTTCCTCTGCCCCATCCTAGTTTTTCCTTGGAAACTTCAGATTGGCACCTCTTCCAGAGGCCTCCTCTGACCACCTTGACTAGTTCATATTCCCTTGACAGCACTGGGTACTTCTCCTTTGGAGCTCATACCAAGTTTCTCTCTGTCTGTCTTCTCTCTCATTTTATGAATCATTGTTTTGTTTATTTGAGTATAGTTGACACACAATGTTACATTTGTTTCAGGTGTACAGCATAGTGATTGGACAAGCCTATATGCTATGCTGTGCTCACCACAAGTGTAGCTCCCATCTGTCACCATACAACACTCTTACAGTACCATTCACTCTATTCTCCATCCTGTGCATTTTATTCTCATGACTTTTCATTCTATAACTGGAAGCCTATACCTCCCACTCCCCTCATTTTGTAAATCTTTTATTAATATCCCGTCTCCCCAACAAATCTGTATGATGTCTGAGGGCAGAGGTCACGACTGCTTTTGTCCATCAGTTTGATCTCCAGTTCTTGGCACAGTGTTTGGCACACAGAAAAATGCTGAAAAAACAAATGAACAAATGTCCCCTTCCCACTTCTTATAAAGACCTCACCCCTTGCAGATTTTGCCTCGAGACTGAGCATCATAAATATGCCACAGCCAGAGTTCCGTATGTTCCCTGCTCCAGCATGGGAACATAAATAAATGATGGCTAGAAGGTAACATCCCAGGGGCTTTTGGTCAGGCTTGCTTACAATTGGCTCTCACTGGGACGAAAAGAAATGGAGGGCAGGTGAGCCTGGCACAGAAATAGTCTCCATGCTGGGGTCCTTTGCCGGCTGCTGACACAATACAGCTGTTTGCATGGCTTGGTTCACTTTCCAGGTTCTTTACCTCACTATTGAGCCACTGAACTTCATAGACTTCATTTCTGGTGGGTTCATATATGCCCAAGCTCTGGCCGCCCTACGTTATCTATCCTGGAACACTTGTGACTTGATTGCCTGGCTTCTGACCCCATCACTCCCCCGACACCCGAGTCTCCGCTGTGCCGTATTTCCTGGTCCTGGCTCTGTTCCCAGTCCCCTCAACCTGCCGCCACCCACGGTACAGCATGATGGAATGACTCGCTCAATAATATTTGCCTTTGGAAACATAGCCCACAGGCATGATATGCCTGGATTTAAATATCCAAACTGTGTTTTTCTGCTGCAGGAATTAAGGAATTGCAGTCTCCAGCACTTTTCCAAACCCAAGCTATAGTGTATTCAGTAGGCTCGGTGCTTTTGTCAGAGACCGTGGATGGCTCTGGTTTTATTTGTCAGCTACTCCCTATTTGACTATGGCTCACTGCCCTGTGTCCTGTCCCCTTCTTCTCTATACCCGAGTGTGGAGATCTTGGGAAGGGCGATTGCTAAATAAAGACCAGTGGTGGCATTTACTTAGAACAGATGGTGACAGAACCCCAAGCTTTCTCTCCCTGAGCATTACTCCAGGAGGATTTTCTAGGTTTGATACAGCTGAGAAAGGATGAATTCAGCCACATTCGCTCTCTAGGCCTATCTACAAAGAGCGTGTTAAAAACTCATTATTCATTTTTAAAAATAGAGACCTATGCAATGAATTCCACTGCTAGGCTCGTAGTGTGTGCAAGAGCATCGTATTGGAGAGAAACCAGACTAGGTGTCTGGAGATTTGCATTCTACTTCCAGCTTGAAAAAGTTACTTAATTTCTCTGGTCTTATTTTCCTCATCGATTCAGCTGCCTCTAGGTTTACTATTCCCTATTTTACTATGTGCCTAATACTATGCCTAGCTAAAAATACCATGGATAATAACAATTTATCTAGGGCTTATGTGTGCCAGATACTCTTCTAAGCATTTTGAGGTATTCAACAATTCTCTGCACAAATAACTCTGAAACAGAAAGATTAATCCAAGCCCCTTTCAGAAACTTTTTTTAATATACACCTTTTCCCACATATTGCTAAGTTTGTTACCCTCTCTTCCACCTGTCTCCAAAACATTCCCTGCCACTTAATAATACGGTGATCTGCTTGAGTTCTGGGTCTCACTAGATGGTAGGATCCATGTGTTCATTAGTTTTTGTTTTCCCAGCACCTGGCATAAATTCTAGCAGATAAAAGATGTTCAATCAATGTGAGACTGATCAATCACCCAAGCCCATTAACACATAAGCTCCCTGAGGACACTGGTGCAGTGACTTTGTTTCCTGAGTTATTCTTACTCCCCTGTGCTTAGAATTGTGCCCGGCAAAAGTAGATAAATGCTTAGGAGCTATATTAATCAATTAATGAATGAACAGTATAGGATCTGTTGACAAAGCCAAGTTTACTTCGTTTGAGAGTGCAAGACGACTTGAGGGTGTGGAGCAAGAACAAACCTTGAGGCAAGGTAGGTTGTGAATTTCAACACCTGGTAGGCACCAGGAGCCGGGAGGGGCTGTGCAATGCAGCAGTTTGTGTTTAGCTGGATGGCTTGTTCATTCCCTTTAAGTGCAGCAACGATGAAGGAGAATTGGATCTCAAGCTGCTGCAAGGAATAAACATTGATATTTCTTCTCCTTGAATAAGCAAGCCTCACTCAAAGCTTTGATTCTTTGACTATTAGAAAGCCCATGATCAGTCAGTCAGGCAAAGCCCACGTGCATGTTTATGGGGTGGGGGGAGACAGGTTGCAAGTGAATCTGGGAAAGGCTGCCGCCACCACGCAGATGGTATCTCTGCCCGCCGTTGTGAATTGTGGCAACTGCTATGGCTCCAGGCTCCTCCTGTCCTGGCCCCCTCTTTTAATCTACATCCTTTTATCTTTCTCATTTCACATTTGTTTTCTGCTCTGCTTGGTTCTGATGCTACAAATTAAAAACAAGCAACAAATCGTATTTTAGATCTGCACAGCCCAATCTTCAACCTGTCATTGACTTTCCCGAGAGGATTCCTGGGGAGAAAAGTCCCCCAAGAGAACCTTCTGGGTTCAGAAAACCAAAGGGACCATAGATATCAGGAGCTGCTGATTGGAGTCCAGGCTGCTGGAGCCTTTGGTTACATAACAGAAAGAAAGAAGTAACAAAACCAGCAATTCCTAAAGCTGCGTTGCATATTTGGAGACTAGATCGTTATATCTTAGGCTATTTTGCCAACCTCTGTGTTTTGATTGGGATATCACCTTGAAATGAAGAAGTATAACAAGACGTGCAGTGTGATTAAAAAAAGATCCTTAAATGGGGAGTTAGTAGACAGGCTTTGTGCTCTGCCCACTACTTCCCTAGTGACCTTGAAAAACTCACCTCACTTGGCTCTTGAAAACAGACACTAACATATCGTATTGTGCGTATTGAGACTTACCCACATGAGGCCCAAGTAACTATAGCAGGAAAGGGAAAGAGGCTAGCACTGAGAATCCCCTGACCAATGTCTCTACCTCCTTCAGGTGTCCGTGCAAACGCCTCTCACATAGAAGATGAGAAGAATGATCATGGTCATGATCGCAGCCACTACTAATATTTGAGAATGTTCTTTGTGCCACACACTGTGCTTAGTGCTTTATAATCATCCAATCATTTAATACTTACAACACCAGCATGAGGTGAGAATGGATATCCCCAAAATATCAGTAAAGAGATGTGGTCGAAGAGGGACTCAAAAATTGACTCCCCAAACTAGGCCAGGTTCTGCTGTTTTACCCTGTACTTTTCTTCATATCAGTTATCACAGCTCATAACTATATACTGATGTGACTTTTTCCAGTGCCTGTCTTCTCATTAGATTACAAAATCCACTAGGAGCATGAGCTATAACTGTTTGCTGACTGTTTTTTGCATGCTAGAATACCTAGCAGATAGTTGGGACTCCATGTAATCACTGAATGAATAACCTGGATTTACTCACTGTCATAGCAGCTGGGAAGACAGGTGCATTTGCAGGAGTTGAGTATCTGAGGTCACGGGACAGGTACCAGCTCCTAGTGGAGACCATCGGTGAATTTTGGAAGCTTCTTTATGGGGTAGAGGGCAGTCAGTGGTAACGAGAGCTCCAAAAACAAGTGAACCTCTGAAGTGTAGACACATGTCATCCAAGAAATGACAGGTAAGTGATGGGGTCCCAGTTCCAAGACCGCAATCCAAAAAATAAGATTTCAATTCCTAGAAGGCAGAATAGTTTAGTAGGTAAATGTACTGTAGAAACATTGCATGGAAGAAAAACACAGGCCTTGGAGGCAGAAAAGATCTAGCTTTGAACCTTAGCTTGACAATTCACAGCTGTGTGGTGGTGTATCTCTCAGTCGGAACCCTTTTTTTAACATCTTAAAATTACCTAAAATATGGGAATACATCGTATTTTGGAAAGCTGTAGTGACACTTGATAACTGCCTTCTATTTGGCATTTTTATAAGGCAGATGTGTGTTAACATTTTGCACACATTAGCTCACTTACACCTCACAATTGTTCTATTACATGGGTACAATTATCCCCATTTTGCAGGGGAGGACACTGGAAGTCAAATGCTCTTGGCTGGGTGGAGATGCAGGCAGAAGGAGAAGAAACTGGATGGGTACAGACTGTGGAGATCCAGATGGGGAAAAAAATGGTGTATGTGCGTCCATTCCCTACTTCCATTAACAGACCTCATCATGATTTCCGCAGTAAGAATAGGACCGATATCCTCCTCCATCCTGTGGGCCAGGCTGTCAGGATCACTTTGGGAGCTGACATGCCAGATGAAATGCAGTTAACTTCCCGACTCTAGATGGTCCTCAGGTTTGCTTCTGATATTCTCATGCTATCATACAATTGTCCAGTTCAACTCCTCTATCATGGTTTAAGAAAATTCTCAGAAAAGTAGAGAAAATGGTAGGAAGCCTCTAGGTCAGAGCTTAACTGAGTCAGGTAGAAGGTCGTTGACAGAGCTTGTCTGTAGCATTTTCTCCTTTAAGGGGACTCCTTGACTTCCGTCAGGCATACAGAGGCCATCCACCTCTTTCCCTTCCATGAGAAAGCCTGCATTCAGAAGTGCTTCCTGTCCTCTCAGCCTGGGCTCTCAGTGACTGGGAATGACCAAGTGCAGGATACTAATTGTCTCAGAGACCAAATGTTTGAAACAAAAAGAATGTTGTGAGCATCAAATGGATATTAAAAACGTATTTTTTATTTTTTAAGTAGAGAGGGTAGGGGATATGATAGAATCCTCAAATCCCTCTAAAATTATGTCATTTTGATAAAGTACTTAATCTCTATGTAAGGCTAGCCCTGTCCCAGAACAACCCTAAGTTCAAAACTGAATGCTGGGTCCTGGACATCTTGGTTGCAGCCTTATGATTTACACAGCTTAAGGGCTGCAACTGATTTTTTTTCACTCATTCTCAAATGAAAACAACAACAACAGCCACAGAATTTTCTGCCCATTTGGGCAAAAAGAGATCTGACTTTCATAACATGTAGTTTAACCCCTGGCAATTTGAAAAGCATGATCTAAGAAATGTTCGCATCAAGCAACTGTATTTTTATCTTGTTCTGTCCCTTTAAACAGGGGGTCTAACTCCTCCCTACCGAGGGTGGTCTCATGGCTTTTCAAAGGATTAAATGCATGGTCTCAATCCAGAGAGTAAAATATCTAGTTCCACGTAATAGTCAAAATTTCAAATTTAAAAGAAAAACTTCTCTCCATATGCAATCTACATCTTTATAGGCGGAAAATTTCAAATGCTGGATTGGGACACAGAATGCAGATGGCTTCCAATCTCCGTCCCCACCTTGTGCTTCAATTCTTCCTCCATTTTGCTAACCCAATATGTCTGACTCTTTGGGATTGAGGGTGTAGGGTGTAGTGGAGTAGGGAAGTTCTGGCTTGACTCATAGGGTTGTGAGCTGACATTGTACTTCCTGGGAGATGTTCACTGCTGACTGTCTTCTTTGCTGGGGGGGAAAGGATGGCGGTTTCAGAGAGCTTTTATTTTATTTTTTTGAAGTTTTTATTTAAATTCCATTGAGTTAACATATAGTGTTATATTAGTTTCAGGTGTACAGTATAGTGATTCAACACTTCCATACAACACCTGGTGCTCATCACAAGTGCACTCCTTAATCCCCATCACCTATTTCACTGGTGCCCCTGCCCACTTCCACTCTGGGAACCATCAGTTTGTTCTCTAGAGTTAAGAGTTTGTTTCTTGGCTTGCCTCTCTCCTTTTTTTCCCATTTGTAATGATCTGGATGGAGCTAGAGAGTATTATGCTAAGTGAAATAAGTCAGTCCGTAAAAGACAAATACCATAATTTCACTCATATGTGGAATTTAAGAAAGAAAACAAATGATCAGAGAGAGCTTTTATTAATGGGTATCTACAGATCTCTTGAAGGTTAATGCTTCTCTATTTTGTCTTATTACTGTAGCTCCTTCCTCAATTCCTGGGAATTGGGTACTATATTCCAAGCCTCTTTGGGGGTAAGACCTTTTCAATCTTTCAGGCAGCCTTCCTGGAAATGTCTAAGGTGATCTCATTCCAGTGTCTATCCTACTTGGCCCACATTTGGTCCACTAGAATGGTTCGGGGATCTCTGTTCCTGAGAACCTCCTTATGGGACCACTGTCTGATCTCCACCTCCATAACCTCTTCTTTGCTCTTCCATTTAAGGATCTGGCCAACCATTTTCTCCGGAATGATAAGCAAGCAATCCACTGCAGCATCCCCTTCCCCTACTTCTTAATCCTTTGGAGTCCAAGAAAGACAAAGAAACTTTCTACATAGTCTCCTTAAGGGCCCTCTACCTAGGCTTCAGGTGTGGGACAGGCTCCTGGCAGGGCATCCCCCTTGGCAGGCAGGCTCAGGACACATTACCATTTCTCTCTAAAAACCATCTCTTGGTCTCTGCTCTGTTTCTCAGCCTCTCCAACTTTACAGTCTGAAGTTGGGGAGGGTTCAGGAGGGGTTGACTGGGGGGAGGAAGTAAAAAAACTTATCTGCCATCTCCCTTTTGCAAATCCTGTCTTACTTTAAAATGTAGTGCCTATTTTCTTCATGCTTGAACCCAAACTGACAGGACATTTGAATGTCCTTTTAAACCTGGGATCTTCCCCATCTAACCCTCAGGATTATTTTTCAATCCTGTCATATCTTTTAGGTTTGTCTTTGGAAGGCGTATCTCAACGTGATATTTGTAAAGATGAGCTAATTTCCCAAAGTGTTTTAATATCAATGTTTCATTTGATCTCTTCTCTCATATGTCCTGCACAGCTCCCACAGGTGGGCCTCTTCATCTGATTAGGACTTGCATTTAGTGGGTAGTGGGTTCAAGGTTAAAACCCAGGCCCCTTCATCCTCAGTGACCAGCTGCTTTCTACTACTGTTGATGATAATACAAATAATAACAATAATTTTGAACATTTATTGTCTTGTAGACACTGCATTTAAGTGTAATAGGTATATGAACCCAACAACTTCTACATAGATGATGTTATGGTGCCCATTTTATAGATGGGGACATCACCACCCAGAAGTCACTTATTCAAGATCACATGATTCGTAAGGGGCAGAGCAGCTGGGGTCAGAACATACATCCTTAACCCTTCATAAAAGAGAGTACACTTCACATTCAGAGCACTTTGATCTCCACTATCTCGTTGGGTATCTCTCTATGATAAGAGGGGACAAGGATTACTTTCTTTATGGACAGATAAGAAGTACAAGCCATGCAACTGGGTAGGAGACTGACTTGAGGTCACAATGCTAACAGGGGACAGAACCCAAATGTGAACTCAGGTCTCTCAACTCCTCTTCCTGGTTCCCCCTCCCCCCCATATTATGTGGCCTGATGTGACCCTCTGTAGCTGACAGTCCTAACACAGGAAAGAAAGTACTGCCAGGGACTTTTCCAATTATCTAGCCCAGTACTCTTCAAATTAATTTATAGAGCCTCAAAGGGCACAGGAGGAACAGGGAGTAAGAGAGCTTCGAACTAGAGGGAAGCCCTGCTCCAAGCTTAACTAGAGTCTCCACTTCTGTTTTATACATCAGTTTCCACTTAAGATTTTGTCTGAATAAAGAGACATACTGCCTTTATTGATGTAAACTGCCAATGAAGACCAACCTCCAATTTAATAAATGGAGAAATTGAGGCCCAGAGAAAAAGAACTCACATCACACAGCAAGTTAGTATAGAGCTGAGTCTAGAAACCAGTCAGTACTCCAGTACTCTGAACCAGCACTTGGCCCCTGGTCCCTGCTGGTCCCCTGTGTGACCAGTGTCACATACACTGGAGGCAGGCTGGCAGCTGACATATAGGCAGCGTGATTTGTACCCATACCCTGGCAGTAAAACAAATTGATTATGTTTCAATTAATGATACATGCATATGTATGCCAGAAAGAAACACCCTGCCATGCATATGCATATATTATTAATTATGCAACATGCTTTCTTACATTTATATTTTCATAGCTTTTTATAGCATTAATTACTTGGTTAAACTGAAGAAAAATGGAAGGGATGGCATAAACAGGCTTTACTGCCAGGAGGTAATCAAGTGCCAAGTGGCGTGGAGCTGTCTATATGTCAGTAAAACACTTCTTCCACCCTATGCCTTTGACAGTTGACACATCCACTCACCTCGATTTCTGCTGTGATGTCAGAGTCTGCTATGGTGTCAGGTGCTCCAAACCCTGGGTAACTGATGTTCTGTCCTGCCATCTGGGTGTGCAGAGGTATTGGACTGAGTTTGGAGAACTTGAGTTAGATCCTCACCTTGATCCCAGCTAGCTGTGTGACTCTGGGTACTGCAATTCCTTGTCTAGGGAGGAGATGTCTTAGCCAATCAGATAAAGAAGACAAGGAACTGTAGGGAAGGTTGGCTGGGGGTCAGAAGTAAGTAGGGAAGAGAATCTATGCTATAGGAACAATTGTGACCTGTTCTCCTCTCCTATCGTTCCTTCCCTGAGGATCTCCAGGCCATACTGCCCTTCTTTCTGTTCCTTAAATATGCTGCATTCTCTTTCCTCTGAACCTTCTCATACTCTGTTCCCTCTGTCTGCACCCCACTCCCACACTGACCTTTAACTGCTCTTACTCCTATTAGACCCTCAGATCTCTTATAAGCCCCTAAGTTAAATCTTTCTTGTATAAACCTCCTTCACAGCTTCTCCTCTTATAAAAACACAACAGGATTTATTGCAATTATTCAATATCTACTTGGTAGACTGAACCTCTCTGATGGCAAGAACTATGTCCAGTTCTTGCCTGTATCCCTAGAGCCCAAGTGCTCAAATATTCTTAAAGGACTGGTTTCTAAAAAGAACAAATACTATATGAATCTGTTTATATGAAATTGTAAGAAATGCAGACTAATCTATAATGAAAGAGCAGGGGACCTGGGACAAGGAGAAGAGAAAGAGATTACAAACAGGCACCAGGAGGCTTTTAGAAGTAATGGATATATTCCATCGCCTGGATTTTGTGATGGTTTTCACAGGTGTATACATGTATCAAAATCATCAAATTGCTTACTTTAAAGAGGTGCCACCTATTGTCTATAATTCAGTAAAGCTATAAAAATATTAAAGCACACACACAAAAGTAAAAATGCCACTATAGGAAAAAAAGAAGACTGGTTAAGACATTGAATGTTGCAGAGAGCCAAAAAAAGGTCAGAGTGAAAAATGTCCACTAGATTGGAATGTTTTGAGGTATTTGGGGTAAAATCTGTAGATAGAAACTGAATAGTGGTGAGCAGGCTTTCTAGTTGGCTATTTTTCTGCCTAATCCCTCCCACAGGACAGGGCATCCTTCCCCCAGCCCTAGTGGCTCCCTACACTGTGTATTAATCTGAGAAGGACATTTTGCTTTCAAGGAATGGAAATCACCCTGTGCTAGCTTAGATAGAAAGAGGGAAATTATTACAAGAATTCACTCACATGTGGAATATAAGAAACACGGCAGAGGATCACGGGGAAGGGAGAGAAAACTGAATGGGAAGTAATCAGAGAGGGAGATGAACCACGAGCGACTCTTAACTATAGAAAACAAACTGAGGGTTGCTGGAGGGAAGCGGGTAGGGGATGGGGTAACTGGATGATGGGCATTAAGGAGGGCACATGATGTGATGAGCACTGGGTATCATAGGCAACTGATGAATTACTGAACTCTACATCTGAAACTAATGATGTACTATATGTTGGCTAATTGAATTTAAATTAAAAACAAAACAAAACAAAAAAGAATGCAGGGGGGCACCTGGGTGGCTCGGTTAAGTGTCTGCCTTTGGTTCCGGCCATGATCTCGGGGTCATGGGACCAAGCCCCACATCTGGTTCCTGCTCAGCAGGGAGCCTAATTCTCCCTCTCCCTCTGCCCCTACCCCCAGCTTGTGTGCGCTCTCTCTCTCAAGTTAAAAAAAAAAAAAAAAAAGAATACAGGAATGTCTGAGAAAACTCCCAGGAATGTCACTCCTAGACATTAGGAAAAGCCTGGAATAAAGATCTGAAATGCTCGCAGAAACCAAGGCACACCTTGGTCTCTAGTTCTTAACTCTTCTTGGAACTTGTGCTTCATCCTTTCTCTCTCTCTCTCCACAAATTAGATTTTAGGACTCTTCAGTTGACTTAAAAAGCAGAAGGACACACCAGGGCTCGTGGGTTTCTGCAGTCCACCAGCACAAACGTGAGGTCACCTTTAGAGCACAATCCAGATGTTCTGAAAGAGTGAATGTGATTGGTCCAGCCTTGCCTGCTCAACCTGGTGAGGAGAATCATTAAGAGGACACACAACTACTTGGGACTCACTTACTGGCTGAGGGGGGGAAATGGGAGGACATTTCTTAGAGAAAGGGAGAAGTGGTGATAGACAGACTTTCTAAAACTCTCTATTAAAGGTTGCTGTTGGGATCAACCAGGTGTGCAAAGTGGGGATTAGAATCTCCAATTCTCAGATAACACACTTGCACCCAGAAAAGTTAATTCATCTCCCCAAAGCCACATAAGTACAAGGCAGAGTGTAAGGCCCCCAGACCTTTGACTCTGAGCCCCACCACCTTTACTAGAACACCAGATGGTTCTCCTAAAGCAATCCTGCTCTCAAGAGATTCTAAATCTTATCTGAACTCAGGTGTAAATGAATGCAAATAGCTTAAGGCACATCCCAGCACTTTTGGGAGGAGAAAATGGAGAGGAGGAGAGATGGATTTTTCTTTTAGCGGGAACCAAAGCCCTAAACTGAAGAATACTGTACTAATGGCGATATTTAAGTCATCCTTTACTGTATATGTATTTTTAAAGGACATCAGAACCTTCTGAAGCCCATGAACTACACTGCACACATAACAATAGATGCACTAATTTTGAACTAGCTGCTCTTTCTCTTTACCTCCAAGGTCTTAAAGGAGACAAAGAATGTATTTAGTAAAGCATTATCAGAAAGTTCTGCACTCCACAGTTACTTGCAACTTTTTGAAACAGAATGTATCAGAAATCTACTAAGAATACAAACTTCTTTTTAGTGCCCATTTCAGGCCAATCCATCCAATCAAAGAAGCACAAATACTACAGATGGTGGAGAAATAAACAACCATTTTCTGTGTGCTCACCTCAGGTGAACCAAATCTGGAAGCCAGCTGATGTGAGAGCCAGGAAACCAACAATGGATCCTGGAGTGGAAACAAATTGAACTGCTTCTCCCAACCCGGCCTCAAAGAACCAGATTTGTCCATTTCACTCACTGGGTCCTGGTGTCCTTGTGCTTACTTGATACATAGCTCAGTCCTGTGTGCTTGGTGGTAGGAAATTGGTGTGTGAGATGAATCAGATAAGGTTTCTGCTCTCAGAGCTTTAACAATCAAACAGAAGGGGCAGGCATGGATGCAGACACAAAGTACAAAGAAGTGTATTATCCAACGAGAGATGTGTGCACTCAAATATTTCTGATTTTTCATGCCTCAAATTGAATCCCCTCTTCTACACCCGCCTAGAATTGCCTTCCTTTATCAACAAGGGCACTACTGTCCCTCTAGATGTTCACATAACTGGGATTATCTTTGAATTTTCTCCCCTTCACCTCTCATATCAACAGCAATCACGAGTTAAATTGAATTTTGCTTTCAAAATGTATTTTGTAGCTGCCCACTTCCATTCAGCCCCCTTCCGAGTTATCCTTTCACGTTATACCTTCTCTTTATCTGCCAGCAATGGAGGTTTCCTCCTATTTCTACCTGCATTTACATTTACTCCTTTCAAACTCATCCTAAACCCTACTGCCAAAGTGATCTTTACAATGAAAATTTGAGAATATTACTAAGAATCTGACTTTGGTCCCCTTGTCTTTAGGCTCAAGATAGCAATCCCTGAGTCTGCAGAGCGTTCACTGATCGGCCCTTGCCCGGGCTTACCTTTAGAGTCTCACCTCCTGCCACTCACTTGCTTTGTCTCTTCCCTCAGGTGTACAGATCACCTTTGGTGTCCTGAGCAAGCCCCATTCTCTCACATGAGGGCATGTGCACAAGCCGTATCCACTGACTGAAATGCATCCTGTCCTCATCTGCTGCTCATTTCCTGGATGAATCTAGGTTAGGTTCCCCAATGTACATTGCTCCTTCATAACATTCACTCCAGTTGTAAATTCATTATTTAACATCCTTTTCCACTAAACTGTTAATCCCATGAGGACAGGGATTGTCTGTTTCATTTACTGCTGCACAGTAAATGCATTTTTGGCACAGTACCTGACACTCAATACATGTATGTTGAGTGGAGCCCCAGAACTCAAATGAAGAGTCAGAAAAGTGAGAATAGGGGCACCTGGCTGGCTCAGTTGGAAGAGCTTGCAACTCTTGATCTCGGGGTCATGAGTCAGCCCCTCATTTGGTGTAGAGATTACTAAAAAAAATTAAAAAATAAACTTAAGAGGGAAAAAAAAAGAAAAGTGAAAATAAGGTCTAATTGCAGAGGGCTCCAAATGTCAAGCAAAAGTGAGAAAACTTGTCGCCCAAATCCTGTTTGCAAAGGCTTTCCTTCACCCTTTTTGCAGCTGCTCTTTTTCATTGCCCTGGTGTGAGACCTCATCTCTTCCACCTTGTCCCTCACCCCCTGCCACCTTGAGGACACTGAAGGTACTTTCTTCATCTCTGTAGCCTCAACAGTTGGCACAAGGCCAGCTACAGAGTGATGCAAATGTCACCCAGCTTAGGCTAGGTTACACTCCATTGGAAAACGACACCCAAATCTCAACAATGGCTTATTTCTTGCTCACACAAAGTTCATTGCAAGTGTAGCTGGGTCTCCAAGGCAGCTGGCTTCCATGCCATGGGCAGGTACAAGACAACTACTGTTATGACAACACGTTTCCAAGCTCAACATGGCAGGGGACAAGTGAGATTGGCAGATCAAATTCTGGCAAATAAATGTTCCCTTCTAGCGGCCCATGTCACTTCTGCCCATACTTTATTAGCCAAAGCAATTCACATGGCTGTGCCTAACATCAAGGAGGAGCCATACATATGTGTATGTGCATGTGTGTGTATACATATACATGTCATTTCTTTCTCCATTTTTCTAGAAATAGAGGTGAAATTCGTATCAGTAAACAGTAGTAACACCTACCCCAGGACTGAATAAACAATTCAATTGAAAATAAATAGTTAGCAGTGAGTGGTCCTTGCTCTGGAGGAGATGCAGAGCACCTGATAAGGAATGCCATTCTAATTCCAGTTTCGAATAATGGCCCGTCACTTCAGGCAATGGTCATCCAGCACTCTAGCCCGCAGTTCCCTAACTTCCTCCCCTCTAATGGTCCTGTCCTTCCTTATCTACTCACCATCATGGTCATAACCTAGACCTCATCAGTTCCTCTCATTTCAAATCCCCCCAACTCTCAATTTCAAGCCCATCTACCACCTCCTATATTTCCAGCACATTCCCTTAGATTCCCTGTCTCCAGCCACCCTTCGAATCCACCTGGATTTTCAATCCATTGGTCATGTTACAGGATTGGTCATGTCTAAGCTGCAAAACAGGATGCTGGTGCAGTTTTATCTCAGCTGTCCCAGCTCCCTGTTTTCTAGTTGGGGATCCTGGCCCTGCCTACATAAGTGTCCAACTAATCCTAACACTCTTGCATTTGTACTGTTCTTAGTCCCTTGCCCTATGGCCTCACTTGCCTCCCTACCCAGCTTAAATTATACAATCCATCATTATACTCCTTCTCTTTGGCACATCTTAGTTCCCCTTCCCATGTCCCAACCCCCCCCAGTGCATATTCTTTCATCACATTCACCTGCCTAAGCTACAATCCTGGTTAAATGGAACCCTTCACCTATTCAGGGGCAGAACTTGTACAAAGCCACAAAATAAACTCAGCCACAATTACCGGCTTTTCCTTAAACTTGTGATCACTAAGTAAGTTCTTAATGCTGCCTAGAAATCCTGCTACATTTCCCCTGTCCCTTCTCCTTCCCACTCTTCCTGATAATTATTTCACACTTCCTCGTTTCTTCTCAAACCCCCAACACCTTCTCCATCTTTACTCACAGCTCCTGACCTCACTTGCTACTTCACAAAAATGAAGTCTTCAGAAAAGAGCATCATGAACCTCTCACCTATGCACGGACTTGATTCCAGTGCAGCTCTCTCCTGTGCCACGCCCCCTCCCCAGTGGAGCCATTGGCATGTGGACAAGCTGTTATTACTCAGGCTTCCCCCTCGTCATTATCACCCTTTTTCTAGCTCTCCTGTCGGAGCCTTCCCTGAAAGACATAGCGAACCTGCCCGTCTTCAATTTCTCTCCTTCTGTTCAACCCACACCAATGAGATTGTTTTCTTCTCATTTTGCAAAAACTCTTCTCACTAAAGTTAGCAGTGACACCCCCACACACACACCTTGAAACCCAGTGGCCACTTCTCAGTCCTAATACTGCATGTTCCCACCAGCAGCATGTACACGGGGCTTCCTCCTTTTCTCCTTGCAGAACTTTTCTTCACTGGGTTTCCAGGATGCCACACTCACCAGGTTTGCTCCCACACTTCTGGGTGCTTTCTTAGCCTCTTGTGCTGCATCATCTGCATCTCCCTGACATCTGAATGTTGAAGTGCTCCAGGGCTTAGTCCCTGAACAGCTTCTCTTTTATATCTATGCTCACTCTCTAGTTAATTTCATCTAGTCTCCTTGCTTTAAATATCATCCTTATGGAGGTGCCTGGGTGGCTCAGTCGTTAAGCGTCTGCCTTCAGCTCAGGTCATGATCCCAGAGTCCTGGGATCGAGCCCCACATCGGGCTCCCTGCTCCGCGGGAAGCCTGCTTCTACCCTCTCCCACTCCCTCTGCTTGTGTTCCCTCTCTCACTGTGTCTCTGTCAAATAAATAAATAAAATCTTAAAAAAAATAAATAAATATCATCCTTATGTAGCCAAGTGCATATCCCCAGCCTAGATTTTTCCCATAGACTCCAAAGTCACATAGTTAACTTCCTACCTGACATCTCCACTTGAATGTTTATTAGGCATTTTAAATTAGGCATACATCTAAAAATGAGCTCATGAAATTTCTCCCTGCCCCTAAAAAAACATGTTTTATTAATGGTAATTCCCTCACTCTAGTTGCCTTGGTATAATTCTTAACTCCTCTCTCTCATTCTTCGCTTCCAGGATTTTCGCAAATCTTATCTGTTCTACCTTCAAAATATATCCAGAACTCAATTACTTTTTATCAAATCCTGTACCACCCAGATCCACCATCGGCGTTTGATTATCACAACATGATTCTAACCAATCGCTGAGCTTCTGCCCTTGTCCCCCACTTTAGCCTATTTTCAACACAACAGACTGACCAATGTCACCTGGCACTGCCCCTTTACCATGAGTTCTTACTTTATTTTTATTTTTTTAGATTTTATTTATTTGCGAGAGAGAGAATGAGAGACAGAGAGCATGAGAGGGAGGAGGGTCAGAGGGAGAAGCAGACTCCCTGCTGAGCAGGGAGCCTGATGTGGGACTCGATCCCGGGACTCCAGGATCACGACCTGAGCTGAAGGCAGTCGCTTAACCAACTGAGCCACCCAGGTGCCCCCATGAGTTCTTACTTTAATCAAAATAAAAATCCAGGTCCTTACTTTTAACTCACAAAGCCACACATGGGCTGGACCCCCTTTTCTCCTCTGACCTCATATCTTAATCTTTTCCTCTTCATGCTCTCCGGGTCAGCCACACTAGCTTCCTTGCCATTCTCCCACACCCCAGGCATGCCCCCATCTCTAAGCACCCCCACTCATCTCCCTTTTGCCTGGGATGCCCTCTCCTGGGTATGTGCATGGCTAGCCCCTTCACCTCCTTTGGGTTTTAATTCAAAAGACATATTTACAATAAGATTTCCCTAGGCCACTCTACCTAAAATTTCGCCCTACCCACGATACTTTATATACCCTTACCTTGCAATAATTTTTATCCCTAAAATGCATCACTATTTAACATACTCTAGACTATACCTATTTATCTTGGTTATTGCCCTTCTACTAGATTAAAAGTTCCATGAAGGCAGGAATATTTGTCTACTTTGTTCATTGTTGTTTTCCCAGCTGCTAAAACAGTGTCTGGCATAAATGAGCCTCTCAACATGTATTTGTTGCATGAATCAATTATTTTCAGGAATATTACTCTAGGTGCACTGGGCAGACTATGTAATCTAGAAAGGATAGGCTGGCCCAGCAGAAAGAACACTGACCTAAGAGTCTAGGAGACAAGGAATTTAGTTCCTGTTCTTTTGCTAATTTGCTGTGTGTCCTTGTGCAAATCTACAGAGGTCTATTTTGTCTTATAACATGACTGAACTGGGCTGGATGATTTTCTGTGTTCCATTTAGCTCATAAAGTAGCAGAAGGTGAAGGCTGAAGTAATAGGAGAGCTATTTGTTGCATGGATTTAATGAGATGATTTATGCTCTAGGACTTTTCCATCTTTTTGGTCTGTGGCTTATAGCAGGTACGTCAAAAATTCATTTGGATGTCAATCCCTCATTTTCCTCTTCAGCTGGCTGTATGCACAGACCAACTTGGAAATCCCAGACCACCCCCCTTGAGCCTTGGATCTTGGTTAGCTTTGTTACCTCTCTAAATCTTTGGTTCCTCTCTACACCCTGTGTCTGATCTTAGCATATAAAGTGATTGAGAGAAGAGTCAGAGTTCAGAATAGGGGTCTTAAACTTCAACTACGTTGAAGTTGCCTCTTCCAGGCTGCCTCTTCCACGAAGGTGTAGGTGGTTGCTCTCAACATGACTGTGATTTGTGTGTTGCAGGCCTTTTCAACAGGGAACAGTGAGTGAATGCTGTCCATTCAGCATATCATACTGTCATTTCTGAGTTTTGCATCAATCACTTTGCAGACCTTGGCTGTTATTATGGCCTTGAATTAAAAAGGGGTCATGAGAACACTGTGGAAAGCTATTCTTGTAGGCACTCCACAAGCATTCAGTAATGACCAGTAATGGAAACTGAGCTGGGTCTGGGCTTCAGAATCTCCTCTCCTACTGGCTAGCTACCTGCATGAACTTCAACATGGAACACAAAGGTTCTCAATCTCTATTTCTTATGCCAGACTTGAAAGTCATTCCTGACACCCCTCTCTCTTTCCCTTATACCCTAAATTTGTCAGTCACCAAATTCCGTTGGTTAAATTTGCATCCTGAATATCTTTAGATTCCACCCACTCTGTCCTTTGCTCTCTTGGACTTCTGTCAGGGGTTGTCTAAGCATGCTGTTACTTTCTTCCTTAGCTTTCCCTTGCCCTTAGGCTGTAGTCCCACAACATGAAGAATGACTGCAGAGGGAATCTGAGCTGACCCCCTATGCTCATCAGTCTTCTCTCAGGGCTTTTGAGCCCTCTGCTCTTTAACTTCTCTCTGTCAGGAATGTTCTTCCCTCAAGTCTCTTCACCAATTTACTGTTGCTCATGCTTCAGGTCCCTATTTCAATATTATTTTCTCACAGAAACTTCTGAGAAAGTTAAGTTTCCTTGTTGTAAATTCTCACAGCACTGTTTTACTTTTGTGGCACTTCTCACAAATACAATTAAGCACACACTTTCCTGTTATTAATTCTTTAGTTTCTCATTCCCATTAGATGTCAAGCTCTATGAAGGCAGGAATCTATTAGTCTTATTGACCATTGTCCACTCAATACACTCAATGCCTGGCATACATTACTGTCTTGAATGTATTCTTGAATAACTGAAGGAATAAAATGAAGGTGATACCACTTCTCTCATACAGTTGTGAGGATTCAGTGAATTAATGCCCATAATATTCTTAGCACAGTGCGTGGCACATATTCACATATTCAGTGAGTTATAACTATTTCTTGAATAATAATATAGACACTAGTCATAAAGTACATGGTTAAGACCAAATACTGGGGACATTAAGGAAAGGGAAAAAGCCATCAGGATAAAAAGAGTTAGGAAAATCTGATATTTTCTCTACTCTCTTTTGTTGACTTTAGGGCTTGGTGCTAAAGTCCTAACTGTGCTGCCCCGATCTAAGTACAGCCCATGCTCTTTCCTTTCAGCAGAGACCCTCAGTGCTCTTCCACAATCTTTTATTTCCATTCCCAATTGACAGCCTATTGCTGTCCTGACAGAGGATCCTCTGAGCCTGCTCTGCTTAAGCTCCCAGATAGAACCACTTCCCATATACTAGCTGATGTTTGTGCCTTCTGCCTCTGAGTCCATGAGAAACCAGAACACATCCCTCCACTTGTTCCTGGTCTTCTGTTCCCAGTGTCCACTCTTCATCTCTGAGGGTATTTTATTCCCATTCGCTGAAGCAGAATTAACATGAGACAGGGAAGCATCAAAATCCTAGAGGAGAACACACGCAGAAACTTCTTTGACCTCAGCTGTAGCAACTTCTTACTAGACATGTCACCACAGGCAATGGAAACAAAAGCAAAAATGAACTACTAGAACTTCATCAAGATACAAAGCTTCTGCACAGCAAAGGAAACAGTCAACAAAACTAAAAGGCATCCTAAAGAATGGGAGAAGATATTTGCAAATGACATATCTGATAAAGGGCTAGTATCCCAAATCTATAAAGAACTTATCAAATGCAACACCCAAAAAACAAATAACCCAGTTAAGAAATGGGCAGAAGCCATGAATAGACACTTTTCCAAAAAAGCCATCCAGATGGCTAACAGGCACATGAAAAGATGCTCAACACCTCTCATCATCAGGGAAATACAAATCAAAACCATAATGAGATACCATCTCACACCTGTCAGGATGGCTAACATTGACAACACAAGAAATAAAAGGTGTTGGTGAGGATATGGAGGAACAGGAACCCTCTTGCACTGTTGGTGGGAATGCAGCTGGTGCAGCCACTCTGGAGAACAGTATGAAGTTTCCTCAAAATGTTAAAAATAGAACTACCCTACTATTCAGCAATTGCACTACTAGGTATTTACCCAAAGGATACAAAAATACAGATTCAAAGGGATACATGCACCCCGATGTTTATAGCAGCTTTATCAACAATAGCCAAACTATGGAGAGAACCCAAATGTCCATCAACCAATGAATGGATAAAGAAGATGTGGTATATATGTACAATGGAATATTACTCTGCCATCAAAAAGAATGAAATCTTGCCATTTGCAATGACATGGATGGAGCTACGGTGTATTATGCTAAGTGAAATAAGTTAGTCAGAGAAAAACAAATACCAAATGATTTCACTCATATGTGGAATTTAAGAAAGAAAACAAATGAATATATGGGAAGGGGGGAAAAAAAAGGTGAGGGGGAAACAAGCCATAAGAGAGACTCTAAACAACAGAGAACAAACTGAGGGTTGATGGAGGGAGGTGGAAGGGGGATGGGCTAGATGGGTGATGGGTAGTAAGAAGGGCACTTGTTATGATGAGCACTGGGTGTGGTATGTAAGTGATGAATCACTGAATTCTACCACAGAAACCAATATTGTACTGTGTGTAAACTACCTAAAATTAAAATTTAAAAATAATAAATAAATAAATAAATAAATTATAAGATTATTGGACAGGAAATAAAATAATACTGGGGCACCTGGGTGGCTCAGTCGTTAAATGTCTGCCTTCGGCTCAGGTCATGATCCCAGGGTCCTGGGATCGAGCCCCACGTCGGGCTCTCTGCTTGGTGGAAAGCCTGCTTCTCCCTCTCCCACTCCCCCTGCTTGTGTTCCCTCTCTCGCTGTCTCT